>NC_061794.1:47693913-47876413 GCF_021462225.1 Girardinichthys multiradiatus | reverse complement strand
GCACCTGAGAGCTGGACTCTGATTGGCTGCCTTAAAAAGATCTCTCAACGTCTGACCACAGCAGGAGGAAGAGACACGTGTAGACATTTGGATGTCCATTTTTTTCCTTTTTGTTGCTGATTTCCGTGTTAATGTCGTCCTCCTCTGCATCGTTTGACGTCCTGCTGCTCCATAAAGCTGAGCAGAACCCAGTAAAAACAGGTCTGCTTAATGTTTCCCAAAGAACGTCCGGAACCATTCTCTCTCATCCTAAACCTTCAGATTTGAGTCTCAACATATCTCTTGTGTGGATGTTAGTTCTGATGGGTACTGTTACTGTGGTTGACATCAGCTGTTTTCATGGACCTGTTTGAGCTCAGATCCTCTCAGGGTTTACATTTGTTTGACCTGCAGTGATTGATTGATTGATACAAGCAACTTCTGTCCCCTTCAAGCAAAAGACGCTGCAGAGCACGGAGAAAAGAAGCAGCAGCAGCAGAACGTTGCTGCTCAGAATAACAGACATTTTATCAGCAGCGAAGTGAATAATCCAGCCAGTCTGTGGAGCCAGATCTTTGCATCTTTTATTGTACAGTAGCTGAAACCTGAAACATGAGATGTCTGTTAAAGCAGCTACAGTTGGCGTGTTTCTGGGAACATGGTCAGTCCTCCAGACTCCAGAGATTTCAGCTCGGCTCACCCTGAAGTCTGACCTGCAGGAAAGTTTCTCCATCTGCTCCAGGATGCTGTAACAAATCAGTGTGAAGATTTATGTTGGAATATTCTTTAATATTTTTAGTTTAGAAGTTTAGTTTCAGACCTATACAGTTTGGGGGCAACATGTGGAGATTTTAAAATGTTCTTAGTTTTTTTTTTTTTATCAAAGTCTTAATTTATTCATCATGACAAGACTGTTGGTGACATTAAAGATGAACTCATTAGTTTTGTCTCGATTTTTCTTTTAACCTGTAAATTAAGTCACAACAGTAGTTTAACAACAGGATCTGACCATCCAGGTCCTCCTGATAAGGTTCTTAAGGTTTCTTCATCCTGACATAAAGATTTAACCTCCTTTGTTTTTATTCTGGGTTTAAACCAAGCCTTATAAATAAAGCTTAAAACAGTAGGGTCATTTTTAGATTCTATTTATAAACTATGACATATCTTTTATTTCTTCATCAAATAACCGTAAATCAAAACAACCCCCACAGAAGTTGATAATTCCAGTTTTAAACCAGTAGTTCATGAAAACGTTGTGACCATCAGATGTTGGGACTCCTGAGGACGCTGTTAAGAAGCCTGACTGAAATGCAGGTGGTCACAGGTATAATTACCTGCCGGTTTTATACTGGTTGATGCTGAAAGTCACATAAAACTTTTTTAAATGTTAATACAATGCATAAATCTACACTCACTGGCCACTTTCTGAGGTACACCTTGCTAGTGCCGGGTTGGACCCCTTTTGCCTTCAGAACTGCCTTAATCCTTGGTGGCATAGATTCAACAAGGTTCTGGAAACATTCCTCAGAGAGTTTGGTCCATATTGACATGATAGCGTCACACAGATGCTGCAGATTTGTCGGCTGAACATCCATGATGTGAATCTCCCGTTCCACCACATCCCAAAGGTGCTCTATTGGTCTGAGATCTGGTGACTGGAGACCATTTGAGTCCAGTGAACTTATTGTCATGTTCAAGAAACCAGTCTGAGATGATTCGTGCTTTATGACATGGCACGTTATCCTGCTGGAAGTAACCATCAGAAGATGGGTACACTGTGGTCATAAAGGGATGGACATGGTCAGCAACAATACTCAGGTAGGCTGTGGTGTTGACACGATGCTCAGTTGGTACCAAGGGGTCCAAAGTGTGCCAAGAAAATATCCCCCACACCATTATACCACCAGCCTGAACCATTGATACAAGGCAGGATGGATCCATGCTTTCATGATGTTGACACCAGATTCTGACCCGACCATCCGAATGTCGCAGCAGAAATCGAGACTCATCAGACCAGGCAACGTTTTTCCAATCTTCTATTGTCCAATTTTGGTGAGTCTGTGTGAATTATAGCTTCAGTTTCCTGTTCTTAGCTGACAGGAGTGGCACCCGGTATGGTCTTCTGCTGCTGTAGCCCATCCGCCTCACGGTTCGACGTGTTGTGCGTTCAGAGATGCTCTTCTGCATGCTTTGGTTGTAACGAGTGGTTATTTGAGATACTGTTTCCTTTCAGCTGGAACCAGTCTGGCCATTCTCCTCTGACCTCTGGCATCAACAAGGCATTTTCACCCACAGAACTGCCGCTCACTGGATATTTTCTCTTTTTCTGACCATTCTCTGTAAACCCTAGAGATGGTAGTGCGTTAAAATCCCAGTAGATCAGCAGTTTCTGAAATACTCAGACCAGCCCATCTGGCACCAACAACCATGCTACGTTCAAAGTCACTTAAATCACCTTTTTTCCCCATTCTGATGGTCAGTTTGAACTGCAGCAGATCATCTTGACCATGTCTACATGCCTAAATACATTGAGTTGCTGCCATGTGATTGGCTGATTAGAAATTTGCGTTAACGTGCAGTTGGACAGGTGTACCTAATAAAGTGGCCGGTGAGTGTATTTCGGTCCAGCTTCCTAACAGCGCCCCCTGGCGCCGCATTATCTGATGGTCGCGATGTAATACCTGCTGTTCTGTGAACGGCGCCATCTTTCAGCTGCTCCTAGCAGGAATGCTTCGGTGACACAAACCGTCAGGAGTCAAAGTACATGTAATTTAATTCCAGTTTTACTTAAGAATGATCGAACCAGACCGTGAGAAGGTTCTCAGGAGGAAAAGTGGACTTTCTGATTTCTGCCTTCAGGAAACGTTTAGTTTGATAGTGTAAGTGGGGCTAAAGTTTTAAAATATTCTGGACCCCATTTGTCTTGGAGGCCTTAGAAATCGTTAAAAAAACAACTAATGAGTCTGCTTACATTTTTCTGGATTTTCTTTCAAACAGAAAGAAAGTTCTTTGATTCATAATTTATGACATGTCATGTAAAATCCACTTTAGCCTTTAAATACATTTTATTGTGTACCTGGAGTCTGTAGGAGTGCACAAAAGTTGAATTTAGACTCTCAAGGTGTTGCGTAGCTATCTTTATATTCTGTTTTGATCATATTATTCAATCCTTTCAGTTTCTCAATCAACTATTACTTTTTTGAACTGTTACATCACAGTATTTGCTGTGGAGAAACTAAACAAGGTCATGGACTTCCGGCTAACCAATGTTGCATATCCGCCATTCTTTTTTTTTTGTTCCTGCCATTTTGTAGTCCAAGCTTAAAGTATGCCGAGGCTGCAAGAGGATAAGTCTAAATGTTTGGTTTTGGGTGTATTAACCCACACAATTCATGACAACGTCTCCCAGCATCAGAACCTCTTCGAAGTGCCTAGTTAAATTTAGTTTTTCATGTAAATGTTCCCACATCAGTGGGGAAATTACTCTTCGTCTGCATGAAGCCCTTCAAGGACGAGTACTTCATCAACCTCCTCCAGTATCAAGATGGATTTGCTGAAAGACTTCATCTGATTAGGGGTCAGTTTCTTCTGTCTATGGAAACGATGGACACAGCAAAGCGGTAAGCTACAAATAAAGCTAAAATGACAACAAACTTTATTTTAGACATGAATTTATTGTGTTGATATGATGTCCTGGCCGTAGTTCTGATAGCAGTGGCATCGGGTCTTCTGCTGATGTTAGTCCTGTGTGCTGCTTTCAGCTCCACGAGGACAGAACCGTACTGCAGGTTTTAATATTATTACATTAACACATTACATTACATTTCATTGTTTTTGCTGTTTTTGTCTTGTTTCTGCACCACTAGATAATTGTTATTGAACTACAAAAATGGCAGAACGAGTTTATAGTGGAGCAAAACGAGTTGCTCTCAGATGCACCTCAGAACAGGTAAAAGAGGAGCCTGAGGAGCTACAAGACCAAAGCATTGCAGCTCCACTTCATATAGTGGTGGTATACACCGTTTACTTCAATAACGGACCGTAGAGTGCTGCGATTGACAGCATTCAACAGAGCTGTGGAATCGTTTTATCTCGCAAACTAATGATTGGCTAAGCTCCTAAAAAAGTATATTGAATCTCTGTTTAGCCTAACGATATATTATGTGGAATTGTTAGAGTACTGTATATTGTTTTCTAAGTTAACAGTGGTGTCTCATGGATCAAAATTAGATTTTGTTTTTTACAGGGCCATAGCTACTCAGTTATTGGAACGTCTGAAATCAAGGATTGCCAATGTGTTAAGACAACCACACTTAAATTTGGACTACTTCCATGATGTTGTAAATCAAAAAGCATTTATTCTGACCTCAAATACTTTAAACATTCCAACTGAAATTGTGGAGTTTCTTTTATCCCTGCAAAATAAGATTGACACAGCTGTTTCCCAAGAGAGTCTGTGTGCTTTTGTTCGAGTTGGAGGACAAGTCAGACCAAAGTTCCTTTTTTTCTGAGGAGCTTCTCTCCCAGCTCATCAACGTTCCCTTACCAGTGTCTTGCATCGCAAATCTGTTGGGTGTCAGTCAAAGCACAATCTTCTGGCGCATGCGTGAACTTGGATTGTCCACAAGATTTACATACTGCATTTGTCTGATAGTAGACTGGATGACACTGTACGGTCAATAAAAAGCAGAATCCCACATGCAGGATACATACGCAACATTTAAAAAAATGTTTTTTATTTATTTATTAATTTTTTTTCTTCAGAACATGGAGATATTTGGAACAGGCTGGGAGATGTTTGATGCTGTGCAAGAGGAACCATATGGAGTTCAAGTCCAACAAATTGACTGCCCTCTGGATCGATATATGATGGAAACTTTGTAGCCCCTGATAAATCCGTTGGGATCATCAGAATCATTTGGCAGAGACATTTACATAATGGTTCAGTGTATTAAAAGTCTAACGGCAACACAAGAAATGACTGAGATGTAACAAGACCTTCCAAAATATTAAGTGCTGTAAAGAAACATTTGCAGACAGTCTTGTTTTATTTAAACAAGGCCTTGTTCTGACAGTTGAAATTTAACATGAGAATGGTGTCCCAAACATTTTTGTTGAATAATATTTCAAAACTTTGCTGTGAAATGTCGCATGCACTGCAAAAACACTACATTTTAACCAAATATTTATGATCTAGTTTCTGCCGCAAATATCTTGAATACACTTGGAAAAAAGACCACACTAACTTACAAGAACCTTTCAGCAAAGTATAAGCTTTTTTAAGTCAATAATTCCTTAATATTGATGAAAAGGATGCAGTTATAGCTGAAATAATAACTAGCAAGAATAAGTTATTCTTGACAGTGGAGCAAGACATTTTTCCATAAGTTAAAATCTCTTGTTCGACCGGCAGAATATTTTACTCACAACCCATCCTTCAAATCGGGCAAAAGAAGGACACTTTTGTCGGCAGCATCTGACAGACCTAACGCGCCGCGCTGTGACGTAATCAGCCCACAAGTACGAACTTGGAAGGATCCAGCCCCTGAATTGGGACACACCCTCGGCCTGCACATGGATCCTCCTACTTCCTGTATATTGACCAATAGGAGAGGAGCTGGAGAGAAGAAGGCAGCCCTCCTCATTTGCATAATTAAGGAGAAATGCATACGGTAAAGGAAAAAGAGAGACGAGGAAATGTAAAAAGAACAAAAGCATGTGTAAGGAAAAGGAAAAACACAATATACATATACAGGTCCTTCTCAAAATATTAGCATATTGTGATAAAGTTCATTATTTTCCATAATGTCATGATGAAAATTTAACATTCATATATTTTAGATTCATTGCACACTAACTGAAATATTTCAGGTCTTTTATTGTCTTAATACGGATGATTTTGGCATACAGCTCATGAAAACCCAAAATTCCTGTCTCACAAAATTAGCATATCATTAAAAGGGTCTCTAAACGAGCTATGAACCTAATCATCTGAATCAACGAGTTAACTCTAAACACCTGCAAAAGATTCCTGAGGCCTTTAAAACTCCCAGCCTGGTTCATCACTCAAAACCCCAATCATGGGTAAGACTGCCGACCTGACTGCTGTCCAGAAGGCCACTATTGACACCCTCAAGCAAGAGGGTAAGACACAGAAAGACATTTCTGAACGAATAGGCTGTTCCCAGAGTGCTGTATCAAGGCACCTCAGTGGGAAGTCTGTGGGAAGGAAAAAGTGTGGCAGAAAACGCTGCACAACGAGAAGAGGTGACCGGACCCTGAGGAAGATTGTGGAGAAGGGCCGATTCCAGACCTTGGGGGACCTGGGGAAGCAGTGGACTGAGTCTGGAGTAGAAACATCCAGAGCCACCGTGCACAGGCGTGTGCAGGAAATGGGCTACAGGTGCCGCATTCCCCAGGTCAAGCCACTTTTGAACCAGAAACAGCGGCAGAAGCGCCTGACCTGGGCTACAGAGAAGCAGCACTGGACTGTTGCTCAGTGGTCCAAAGTACTTTTTTCGGATGAAAGCAAATTCTGCATGTCATTCAGAAATCAAGGTGCCAGAGTCTGGAGGAAGACTGGGGAGAAGGAAATGCCAAAATGCCAGAAGTCCAGTGTCAAGTACCCACAGTCAGTGATGGTCTGGGGTGCCGTGTCAGCTGCTGGTGTTGGTCCACTGTGTTTTATCAAGGGCAGGGTCAATGCAGCTAGCTATCAGGAGATTTTGGAGCACTTCATGCTTCCATCTGCTGAAAAGCTTTATGGAGATGAAGATTTCATTTTTCAGCACGACCTGGCACCTGCTCACAGTGCCAAAACCACTGGTAAATGGTTTACTGACCATGGTATCACTGTGCTCAATTGGCCTGCCAACTCTCCTGACCTGAACCCCATAGAGAATCTGTGGGATATTGTGAAGAGAATGTTGAGAGACTCAAGACCCAACACTCTGGATGAGTTAAAGGCCGCTATCGAAGCATCCTGGGCCTCCATAAGACCTCAGCAGTGCCACAGGCTGATTGCCTCCATGCCACGCCGCATTGAAGCAGTCATTTCTGCCAAAGGATTCCCGACCAAGTATTGAGTGCATAACTGTACATGATTATTTGAAGGTTGACGTTTTTTGTATTAAAAACACTTTTCTTTTAGTGGTCGGATGAAATATGCTAATTTTGTGAGATATGAATTTTGGGTTTTCATGAGCTGTATGCCAAAATCATCCGTATTAAGACAATAAAAGACCTGAAATATTTCAGTTAGTGTGCAATGAATCTAAAATAGATGAATGTTAAATTTTCATCATGACATTATGGAAAATAATGAACTTTATCACAATATGCTAATATTTTGAGAAGGACCTGTATTTCTGCTTTTATTTTTAATTATGTCAGGATCGGTCCTCCACAGGTGTCTGGGGCTGTTGGCATTGGCCAGGTGGGCTCGGCAGTGGTTTAGTATGTGTAAGTATGAGGGTGGGAACGTGTCATTGTGACTGTGTATGCCAGTTTCTGACAGATTGGGATTTGGACTACCCCCTTCCCTGGATAATATTAGTTGTCCATCAAATGTGGGGCTTTCCCCCCACCTCCCCCCCTCAGACTCCCTGCTGGTGGTTGTTCTCTGTGCGCCGGCGCGTTGGTGGTTCTTGGTGTCTGGGGCTGGGTGCTCGGGTGTGTGCCAGCTCACTCCCTGTGGGATTTGTGCCCCTCCGGCTCTGTCTGGCCTCTGGAGTGGGGAGGTGTACCCTTGGGTCTTGGGTGTCTGGGTTCATGGCTGGATCTGCTCCTGCGTAGTCGGCTGGCGGTGGGGCCTGTGGACTTGTTGTTGCAGCTCCCTGGGGCTTCTGCACTGTGGCTGCTGGGTGGACATGTTTAAAAAAGAAAATAAAGGAACTTGCTGGTGAGACACATGTTGTCTAACAACATGAGGTCGGGTCGGTTCCCCTCTCACAGAAACAGATTTTTAGGCATACTTGCAGTCAGACTGATCATAATAAGGCTGCACAATACATCACAAATATATCGTCATCCCAACATCCATCTCTTTAATATTCACATCGCAAAAGATTGTTTGGAGTATAATACCTGTTGGCTAATATATTTCAGGTGTTATGACCTTACATTTTTTAAGTAATTTAATATTTCTCAAGGCAACAGAGGCTCACACCGAACACAAATGTCACCCTAAATGCTAAAGGTCACAGAGCATTGGAAGCAGTTACCAATAGTTACCAATATTATCGCCTTCTAAAGATGTTTCAGCTCAGAACACAACTAGCTCAGACTGACGCAGGCTTTCCTTGACTGGGAATCGGGGTAAAATCATGTAGTGTGTCGCCAGTTTTAGTTAATGAATAAATGTAACTCTAAAGACTTCATACTAGACCAGAGAAGAAACAAATTGTATAGAGGCTGATAGTCTAACCTGTTCTGATATCCCTGTTACCTTTTCAGATGTCTGGTCGTAAACGTCCTCCTGCTTCCCCGTCTCCTCTGCTGATTCACTTTTTATTTCATTTTTTTTTCCTTCATTTAATATTCCTTCACTCGCATCCCAACCATGGAAAATCCAGATTCTTTAAATCTTGTTTGGTAATGTTACTGGACTTCACTCTGCCTTCACTTATTATTGTAGGAACCTCCACAAGAGGGAGCTGGAGTCCCAACCCTCTCTCCTTCCTGTGTGATCACAACTGAACAGGAGTGAAAGCAGGAATTTTATCAGCAAGTTTGAACAGTTTCCAGCTGGATCTCAATTTAAACAAAAACATTCAATGTTTGAGATCAGAGCCAAAGAAAAATGAGATGAGCTGAAGAGGAAGGAGAGAAGGATGTGAAGGAAGAGATGAATATCTGAGAGTAAAACACAACGGAGGAGTGTGAGAACGAATGCAGCATGAATATTCATGAAGTGCTGAGATTTCCCAGCAGTGTGTGTGTTTTCACAGCCTCAGACATGTTTATTCATAAATTATCTCATGTTTATTCATACAGGATTATGTAAACAAGTGGGTGGATTCAGACACACAGGACCTGCTGGTCAGCGGGGAGAAACTAGATGTTCTGTTAGTTTCTGAATTTAAAGTGATGGATTTTCCTGCACCAGCGCTGGTCAAACATCATGTGAAGCGATGCAGCATCCCTGATCTCAAACATACAGAAGTTTACAAATCAAGTCTGAGAACAGGAAATTCATCTGATTTTAGAGGAAATAAATGCTGAAGGAAAATAACACTAGTTTCAACCTTTCAAACTAAAGTTCCAGCTGCAGGACAGCTGAGTTATTACCCTGATTGAGCTGTTTTCATTAATATCGCATCATTAATAGATCTCTGTTTCATTGACTGGAGCATTTCCATATTGAACCATGGCAGGTCACATTTTTGTTGATTAGTTTTGATTGGCTTGTGATTTTTTTATTTTATATATATATATATTTTTTTTACTGGTGACTCTAACAAAGTATGACAAGAATTTGAGCGATTGTTTTCTAAGCCTGTGGTTTAGTTAATGTTTTGTAGTCTCTTTTTTTGTAAATTTAATTTTAGTTAAAATTATTAAACTTAAATTAAATCACATTATCACCAGAGTCCAGTCACTGTAAACTGTTGCCATTCGCTCCAGGTAGTTTGTAAATATAACATTAATAAGCATTTTATTGTTTCCTAGGTGAGCCACCGTGATGTTTGAAGCAAACCATGGTGGTTGCTGACCTGTTGGAGCTGTAGCTTGGCCTGATGGTAGTGAAGCTGCTACTGGAGCCTGGGCTGGGCCTGCTGGTGATAGGGTGCTACAACAGCAGTAGACAATGAATCAACAAGGAGACTCCTTGCTGGTTGTTCCCTCATACTGGATCTGGGCTGCTTCACAAGAGTATCCCAAAGGTAGAACATTTCTAGGATCTGGATGAATTGTTAGGTCTGCAGTTGGCCCACCCTCCCTCCATGTTCAGATGATGGATTGATCAGAGCTCTGTGAGATGTTCAAAGCTTGGGAAATTGTTGTAGAACCTAAGCCAGCTTTAAACTTCTCTAGAAGGTCCTCCCTGACCTGTCTGCTGTGGTCCTTTGTCTTCATGAAGCAGGTTGTTCTCTAACAGACCTCTGAGACCAGAAACAGAACAGCTTCAGTTAGACTCAGATTAAACTATAGAAGGCAGTTGGTTGGACTGGATTTTTTTTAGGGGTATTAAAGAGGACTAAATACAAATAGACGGCAGACTTTTCAGATTTTATTTGTAAAACATTGTGTGTTGGTAAATCAGGTTGAATCCCAGTAAAATACATAGAGCTTTGTGGTGTAAAATGAAAAGGATTGCAATGTAATATACAGTATCTGAAGGTAGCACTTATTTGTTGTCCATGATCCTACTAGGAGGTGTGGATGGTCCAACAGCAGAATAAATATTACAGATTTTCTTACCTGCTCAGAAATGTCTCTAAATTTATTCCTTTTAAGAATCTAATCAAAACAGATCCAATTTTCCAGGATAGTTTGTAGTAGTAATGGTAGTGTTTCACCTACTGATGTATATCACTGGATTGACCTATTGGCCATTATAGATAGTGACGTCCACACACAGGCCCCATTGCTTTGCATTGAGTCATTTCAACAGAACCATGATGTTCTGTCATGCATCTATCACGCTTGTAGCGTTTTATTTCTTATCCTATACGGCTCAAATTAAAGCTGAGTGAACTGCTGATGTTATGATACATAGAAATATGTCCTCTCCCCAAACATAGATCTATAATCAGCCAGGGAACTGTTCCTCATAGCGTTGACAGGTATGCCTTCTGGGCTGCACAGGTCTCCATGTTGTCACGTGATTTCTAACAGCTCAGCTGCAGAGTTGGGATTATTGGATCACAGTTTGTTGGTTTCTGGACCTAATGCTGGAAGTTCTGAACTGGTATTAAAATAGGATTCATGTGGGGTGGACTGGCCATCAGGAGCACCGGAACATTTCCCACTGGCCTGGGCCACTCAGCCTTAGCCGAGAGGTGGAACCAAAGGCTCGGTTTGGGTCACGCTTGATTGTTTTGTTTTTTTGTAAATAAGCAATCCATGCCATTGGTGCGCTGCAGTCAGGTACCTGAAGCTCCCAGACTGAGGCAGCTCAGTCTGCCAGAGGTGAAAGCGGTGAGGAGGGAGCTTCTGGGCTGCGATGGATCCTGCAGGATGTTTGTGGCTTGTTGAAGTAGACGGCTTGAGTAAATGTCATGTAAACTTTGAAGAGTAGAGCCTATCATCCTTCTGTCCTTGCTATCCCCGCTACGTATGCGTTTTATTTACTCAGAAATGCAGCTGTAGAACCACACGGTACAATTATACATTGACATCCTTAGGGTAGCTTGTTGCATTGTTGATCCTTAGGGAAAGATCCAGAGCATCCAGAAAGTATTCACACTGCCGCACTTTCTCTGAATTTAGTTCTGTTCCAGCCTTATTCCAAATAAATATCAAATGAAGACGTTTGACATTCTTGCAAATTTTGTACAAATAGAAAATTAAGAAATCACATTTACACAAGTATTCACATCCTTTGTCACAAAGCTCAAAACTGAGCTGAGGTTCATAATGTTTCTTTAATCACCCTTGAGATGTTTCTACAGCGTAAATGGAGTCCACCTGTGGTGAATTCAGCTGATTGATTAGTAGACAGTTGAGTTGACAGTGCAGGTCAGAGCAGGAAGTCAAAGGAACTCTCTGTAAAGCTCAGAGACAGGATTGTCTAGAGGAGCAAATCTGAGGAGAGATACAGAAACATTCCTGCTGCTTTGAAGGCTCCAATGAGCACAGTGGCCTCCATGACTCAATAATGGAAGAAACTTGAAACCTCCAGGACCCCTGGAGCTGGCCGAGTGTCTAAACCAAGTGATCAGAGGAGAAGGACCTTAGTCACAGAGGTAACCAAGAACTCCATAGTCACTCCGTCAGAGCTCCAGTGTTCCTCTGTGGAGACAGTAGAACCTTCCGGAAGGAAAACCAACTGCAGCAATCCACCAATCTGGCCCGTATGGTAGAGTGACCAGATGAAAGCTACTCCTTAATAAAAGGCTTATGGCAGCTTGTCTAATGGCACCTTAAGGTCTCTCAGACCATAAGAAACAAAGTTCTCTGGTCTGATGAGACAATGAACGCCTGGTTCGAATTCCAGACGTCATGTTTGGAGGGAGCCGGGAACCGCTCATCACCAAACTAACACCACCCCTACAGTGAAGCATGGTGGTGGCAGCATCATGCTGTGGAGATGTTTTTACAGCAGCAAAAACGAGCAGACTAGTCAGAATGGAGGGAAAGATGAATGTGGCAATGTACAGAGACCTCCTGGATGACCTGCTCCAGAACTCTTGACCTCAGACTGCGGTGACGTACCTAAAGCACACAGGCAAGATGTTAGAGAGGCTTCAGAACCACGCTGTGAAGCTGCTTAAGGATAGGTGAGGTGAGCTTGTGGTATCATTTGTCGTATTTTTAGAAAGAGTGCGCTGAGTCAAACTGTATCATCGATATTGGTTTATTCAGGATCTCCAAACTTCCAGCATGGGCTTCATCATACAATCAGCGTCACCTGCCTCCAGAACCTGACACTTCCCCATGATGTCATCACAGGTGGTCATTTGAGGTTTTAACCATGCGTAACATTAACACCACAATATAAAAAAAGACTTCAGGGTGTAATTGCTGCCAACAGTGGATTAACAAAGTCTTAAGCAACACTGCAACAATCTTAAGCTTCTTCCACGTTGTCGTAACTACGGCCTGAGACAGAGAACCCAAATTCAGCCAAACAAAGTGAAAAGTTAAAAGGTTTATTCAGTAACTCAGGATCAGAGAGCAGGAGAACAGCAGTCAGCTTCCACGAATCACTGAGGACAGAGAGACTAGTTAGTGGCTGAATAAAACTCAGGACTTGCAAAGAGTTAGATAAAGCCACTAACCTTCTCAGTCTGGGGATGAAGCGCAGAATCTAGAAGAGGAAGTGATCCAGACAGTTAATGAGGAAGCGTCCAACAGACGGAAGTCGGATTGCCGACTGATCCAAATCCTCCGAGGAATCAGCTGAAGCTGTGACAGGAACACAGAGAGCTGTGATTGTCCTCTTGACAATAATTCCAGGCGGACTAGAGAGCCAGGCGGGCTCAGGCTGAAGAAACCAGTGGTTAGGCTGAGGCGTAAATCCAGGGACAGAAACAAAGTCGAGTTCCAGGGCTAGAGGCGTCAGACAAGGGGCAGGCAGAGGCATGAAACCAGAGGCAGAAAACAGTCAAAATCCAGAAATCCAATCCATCAGACAAGGGGCAGGCAAGAAGGCAAAATCTGTGAGGCAAGGCAAGGTCAGAGAACAAGATCAGTCAGGAAGGATCGCTGGATAACTACTCACAAATGTTTTCGAAAATCTGGCACCGTCTGCCTGTCAGATGGCTGTATATAACTGCAGCTCCACAGGTGTGTGTCATGACGGTGATAGCGCAGCAGCAGACAGGTGAAGCAGATGAGTTGATTGCATGAGTGAGAGCAGAGCAGGCAGACGGGCCAGAATCATAACAGTAACAGGGTATTATGTGGAGGAACAAGATTCATTTAATACCATGTGGAGGAACAGAACTAAATGTGGACAATGTGCAGCGCTGTGAATACTTTCTGGATGTTCTGTACAGTCTTTGTGCTTTTAATAATAATACAGGTGGTGTTTAGTCTTACACTGTTTTTCTTTCTGGAGCAACACTGAGAATAGCTGATATTAGCTGGTTAATTGGTCTGGCTGTGTGCTCGGGTACAGCCTGGAGTTGGATGCTCTAAAGGTCTCATCCAAATAGCTTCTCCACTGTGGATTTAAATGAGTTACCGTCATTAGGGTGATGGTTGCTGCTCCTTTAGTTTCCGCTTTGGCACTTTGGTGTCTCGATAAAAGGACTTCAAACCCTTATGAACAGTATGATTGGGCACTTTTTGAACTGGAACCTTGGTCTTCATATTGGAAACTGTTTTATGTCAGAATTTCAGCTATGGGACCGCCAGGAATTTAAAGATGGAGTGGTTTAAACTTTGGTGGTTTCAACTGAACTCAAATGTAAATTGTTACAAGCTTAAACAAATACCTTTGGATAAATTCTGCAGACTAAAACAAGCAGTAGTTTAGTGCTGGTTGTAGAAATAAACTCCCTAAATGTGCATGTCACAGTGTGTAGCTACTGGTAACCAGGTCCAGGGTGGTTAGGTTGGGAATCTGTTACCCAGATCCCTGATGTAGTTCAGCAGAAGATACCTCACAATCCACACTTGTTACTGGGTCATTCTTTAACTTCAATCCAAGTACTCATATCTATTCAAAATGTTAGAAAAACTAGTGACTTAAAGTGTAGAAGTAAATAAATCATTTTCTTCCAATCACTGTTCTGCTGACAACAAATGCATAAATCAGTATTTTGCAGAAATTACATTCACATTCTAGAAAACATTGGACCAAACCTACAGCACTGGTTTTATTAGTGTTACTATTTTTACCTCCGCCAAGGAGATAATGTTTTCAGGTGTGTGTGTGTGTGTCTGTCAACAACTTTATGGAGAAGTTACAGATTAATTTTCCCAAGGGAGATTCCATGAAGTTTTGGTGATGATCATGATCTGGATCCAGGAATTTTTCCTATAGGGTCACTGACCCTACGTCGGGTGACAGAGGTATGCAGTCTCTCACTGTCTTGTTCACTCTTTGTTTCTCCTTCCATAAACAGAAATATCCCACGTTTAGTTCATTTTTTATTTCAGTTCCTAACTGGGTTATTTTTGCTGTCTATGCCTCATAGGAAAAAATGTGAACCAATAACGTTTGTGGGTATTTTAGTTGCGTTTTATAAAAATGAAGAAAAGGGATGGAAATTCAACTATAACCATTTAATTTCTGCTGAAACTAAAGGAGAACTAAAAAATAAGGCACTGTGTCTTTCTACAGTTCCAGCCTCTCAAAAAACATGGAGTGAAAGAGAGATTTTCAGCAGCTGCCATGTTGCTCACCGACAGGCTGGATGGTGTCCCTGGTTGTTGGAAATAAGCTCTAATGCACCAGCAGATCAGTTGGGCATCGCTAATGTAAACCACAGCAGCTCTGCATGACAGCGGTGCAAACAATGAAACATTTAGGGCCTGATCTTCAAAGGTTCCTAACAAGAGCAAACATTTTCAATCAACACGTTTTCATTCGACAATAATACAGAGAACTAAACCTCCCCTAAATCCACCCAAATATGACTCCATTTAGCCTTATTTCATTCATGGAGCATCAAACCTGATGTTTCTTCATGAGTTTGAGCTTTTATGGTTGAAACCAGAGCGATGAAACTGAATCACATTCAGCCTCAATAACGTAACACACCTCAGAAAATGATGGAAACAACCTCAGTCGAATGGAAACTGTGAAACTTCCTCGGTTTCTGTCACCTGTAGATGGAAATGCTCATCGGTCTGAGCGCTGAGGAGCAGAAAATGCATGAGAATCATTTGAGGGATTAAACAGATTATTTCCTTACAAGTCAGGTTTGATGATTCCTAAGGTGGACAAGCTGGAGACAATCATCCATAAATAGCTGCTAAAGCTTCAAAGTGGAACGATGGCAGCTTTGGTTCAGCTCGAGGACATCCCCAATGGAAGAAGTTGGAGGGAGCGTTTTTTTCAGAGATCCTCCTGACCTGCTGGTACATGATGATGCATGGCTCCTCAGCTGGTTCAGATTGTCCAGGACAATCATCTTGGAGCTCTGCACAGAGCTGGCCTCAGTGTTACAGATGGAAACCAGGAGGAACTGTTGGTCACCGGAACCAGTTCCAGTTCTCACTACGTTGCGGTCCTTTCAACCAGAGCTTTTCAGAGGGAGCTGACTGACGGGTCGGGTATTTAACAGTCATCCCTGAACCGGGCCTTTCGTACCTGAGACCTCATGTCTTTGGTTTGATGAAGATGCTCCAGTCATTTGTTTAAAGTAATCATCAAACAAATGCATTTATTATTTCACCAAACGATTAAGTAATTCCTTCATTTGAACATGAAGACAATTTGTTTCAGGGAGCAGACAGAAGGGTGTGATCTTCCTCATGAGAACATCCAGCTGCTACTTGGAAGATTAAAAAACGACTTTTTTTCTTTTTGGTGCTCTTAAAGGGAGTAGATTTGTGAAGTTGGTAAACTGGATGCAATGGTTATTAAATTCTTCTTTTTCCAAGGTATGCAAGGAGGTCCGGATGCTGAAAGAGGATCAAAACAGCTTTAAAGTATGTTTGGTAAGTCCAAAAGTTTTGCTGTGAGTCCCTGCTTGGTGAGTCAGAGGCATAATGGTGGCGGATAGACTTCAACCCCCTCTCCACTTCGGCTATGTGATAAAACCCACTGAGGCGGTGAAACGGTCCATGTCCCACTTTAAAATGTTTTGTTTTAGGGGCTTTGGTGAGCAGTAATTGTATCACTATAGGAACCCACACAGGGACCCAGGACAAAGGCGTCGGGCCCATCAGTCATCAATACATGAGGTTCCAGACAATATTTCTTCTACCACCTCGGTTTCACAGCATTTTTATTTCTGTGCTGCATTAAAGTCAGGTTTTGCTTTAGAGTATCTATGGTATTATACTATAGAGTATCTATATAATTAATATTATGTATGTCACCGTGGTCCTATTCAGTAATATTTACCAGACCTCTTTTCCAATAATTTATCTTCTGTTCATTGTTTTTGTGAAATGATCAAATCAAATTTCCTCCTGATGTTGAACATCTCATTTCCTCACAGATTTCAGAACCAGCTGAAATGCTCACAATGTTCCTTAGAGTCTTACTGCTCCCAGAACATCTGCAACCTTCCAGTCTAATAGAACCGGACCTCTGAGGCACTGCTGCCCGCAGTACTGGACAGTCAGTTCAATCCCCTTATTAAAGTATTAAATATTAGAAGATGCTGCAGTAGAAACATCTAATAATTAAACTACATGTTCTCAATAGCTATAATGAATAATGACATTTTCTGATGAAAAATATGATTTTATTTTTCTTACATTTTGAAAAATGACTGAAGTAGAAGTGACTGGAGGTTTGGTCACATTTTATTATTTAGTAAAACCCGTAGACAGCAGTAGATACAAAATGGTCCTGGATGTTATTTAAAGTGTTGAATAACACGATGGTGATCTCTGATGATTAAAAAATCAGTTTAGATGATGTAATGCGAGATGCACATTAGTGCAGCATGAGGTTGTCACCATGCAGCCATAAAACGTAGAAGCTCAGTGGACTGGTAGCTGAGCAGAACTGGTGGTCACCCACCTGCAGCCATGTTGTTTTATGCTTCACACATAATTATCAGCCTGTAGATTAAACGCATCACTACTGCTCTTGTTAACATCAATCAACATTCATTTGAAAGATCTCATGCTCATTTCTGCTCTACATGTGGACCCAGATTCCTCCTTTTCTGGATGCTGAACTTGTTTGTGTTGTTAGGGTGAAAAATACAAGAGATTTAGATTTGGATCATGATTGGTTTCCTCCCAGTAACAAGACGGCCAGAAATCTTTCTGTTATATATCGTCTCCATAGACCCCGAGTGTCACTGCAGCTTCGTTCCTTTGAGCTTTCTCTCAGGTCAAGAGGCAAATATTCATCTCACCAATATGAAGACGCCAGTTCAGATGCAGCCGCGTTTTATTCTTGTAATGATGATTAATTGTAGCTTTATCAGATGAATCAGGAACCCAAAAATAAGGAAACAGAATTCAAATTGGCCTAAAGAAAACAGTTAGGATTAATTTGCTCAAAGGGCTTTTATCAAGCTCCTTGGTTCTGATCCATTCCTGTGACAGGTATGGACCTCATCCTTTCAGCTCGCTCAGTGACATCAGTGTTGGCGTCCGAGTGTAAGCTGACATGAGAAGGGATGTCATGAATGCTTGTTGTTACAAACATGCTGGGATTTCTTCCACGAGTGTTTGTGCCGCTGCAAAACCTGAGAGCAATATAGACGTTCCTCTGTCACACACACATGTGCGCGCACACACACACACACACCCACACATCCCTCATTGGTTATGTATGGGGTGTGTGTGCCAGAAGTCATTTGTTTGTCTTTAAGCAGCTAAACTCTCTTTTCTCCAGCTGATAATACGATTAGCATCTCAAAACCACAGAGAAGCCTTTTAATCAAACCTCCAACACACACACACACACACACACACACACACACACACACACACACACACACACACCAGGGGTGCTGGGCCTCCTGTTGTGCAGTGTGCGATTACTACAAAGACAATCGTGTGTGTTTGTTAGCAATGAAGCTAATGAGCGCCGAAGCTGAGGACTCAATCTGCTTCGGTTTTCGCTGAACATTTAAAGAGTTTATTTTATCCCGAACCAAATCAATCTAATTATTAATCCACCATTCTCCCCTAATCTCAGCACTGGAGCTGAAGACTGCAAATATCACAGCAAACACATCAGTCATAAACGCAGCCAGCAGAAATAAAATGGCCTCGTTCTTCTTTTTCTTTCTTTATATAGCTCCTCTTCACAAAGTTGGTTCATTCAAATCATACAGACTCCAAGTTAGGTTCATATATTCCAATTAATCCTAACCATTGAACAGTTCAGTCAGATTCAGAGTCTGAAAGAGAGAACATAGAGTTAGTCACAGTAGAAGCTCAGTCAGTAGCCATGTCTAGGAGAGAGAAAGGGTTAAACACTGAAAGACAGGGCCATGTGGATCATCTGTAGAAGGTGAGCATTAAGTTGTTGCCAGCAGAAGCTTGGTCGATGCCCCTCTCCAGAAAGGTGTCACAGGTAGACACAGAGTCAGGCCAGGTGTAGATTCTAGGAAGAGAAAAGAGAGAACAAAGTTGGAAGCTGAAATAACAGCAAATAATGCAAAATTGGAGAGAATGTAGCAGAGAGAATGAAAGTGGTCATTATGTCTTCCAGCAGCCTAAGCCTATAGCAGCATAACTACAGAGATAGCTCAGGATAAACTAAGCCACTCTAACTATAAGATTTATCAAAAAGGAAAGTTTTAAGCCTAGCCTTAAAAGTAGACAGGGTGTCTGCCTCACGGACTAAAACTGGGAGCTGGTTCCACAGGAGAGGAGCCTGATAACTAAAAGATCTGCCTCCCATTCTACTTCTAGAGACTCTAGGAACCACCAGTAAACCTGCAGTCTGAGAACGAAGTGCTCTGTTAGGAACATATGGACCAATCAGATCTCTGATGTATGATGGAGCTAGATCATTAAGGGCTTTATATGTGAGGAGGAGAATTTTAAATTCTATTCTGGATTTAACAGGGAGCCAATGAAGGGAAGCTAAAATAGGAGAAATATGATCTCTCTTTTTAATTTTCATCAGAACTCTTGCTGCAGCATTTTGAATCAGCTGAAGGCTTTTAACTGCATTTAGTGGACATCCTGATAGTAAAGAATTACAATAGTCCAGCCTTGAAGTAACAAATGCATGGACTAGTTTTTCAGCGTCACTCCTGGCTTCAGTTGAAACATTTGACACACTAAGCTTATAATTCAGTCATCTGAATAAGTTGTGTTGGAGCAGGGACACCTAAACATCTCAAGACAGCGTCCCCCACAGGTCTACACAGTAGACCGGGGTTACAAACAGACAGGTTGTATAAAGTTTGTGTTGAAGCTGTATTAATACTGCCTGTTATTTGAGGTGAATTTTTAGAGCTGTACAATATGTCAAATTATAATTACATACAGTATAGACAGTATATTACAAACAATATCCTAATCGCATCCAAATATTACTTGGATGCGATGTTTGGTTGAATATATGAATACAAATAATATTTAAGTAGATATAAAGATTGAAGTAACATGCTGATAATAATCACGCCCAGTCAGGCTGCCCTCGGAGCTCATGGTTCATATTTATTTTTAGTGGCTGACAATAAACAGCTCTGAAAGTGTGGTGGGACAATGTGATGAAGGAAAACGATGAAAGAGTTAGACTACTGGTTAATCATAATAGATTTAGCAATTAAATGCTTTTTCCATATCATGCAGTTCTAATATGGCTTCTAATAATTATTCCCTCATTAAGATTCATTCCTTAGATTAAGATGCAACACTGTTTTTTTATTGATATGTAAACAGGCAGCAGAGTAATTTAACAATAAGAAAAACCCAAATATTAATGACAGATTCAACATTTTTTCTCTGAAGCCACTTCTGATCTTATTTTAGGAGAACGTCTAAAACATATCTTATTTTTAGCTTCTGCAGCTTCAGTGTCTTAGTATCGACTCTAAAAGGCTGCTGCATCATTACAAAAAGTTCTAAAGGTAAAACAGGCAAAGTAACTTGAACCTGTTGATATATGGTGGTGTTAAAAGGTGTTTGCATTTTCCTGATTTCTTTCTCTCTCTTTTTTTTTTTTTTTTTTTTGCATTGCAATAAAGTTAAATATGAAGACGTTGGAGTGGCCTAGTCAAAGTCCTGACCTGAATCCTATTGAGATGCTGTGGCACGACCTTAGAAGGCGGTTCATGCTGCTAAAGGCCCAACCAGGCATTAGGTTTAGGAGGCAATCACTTTTCACACAGGGCCATGTAGGTTTGGGTGTTTTTCTCCCTTAAAAATAAAAACCTTCATTTAAAAACTGCATTTGTGTTGTCTTTGACTAATATTTAAATTTGATGATATAAAAACATGTAGTAAAATAAGTAATCAGGAAGAGGGCAAGCGCTCTTTCTTACCACTGAATATGACGTAGTGTAGGTACACTAACCGGATACTTTTCTAAGGAACACCTTCCCCTTACCTGGTTGGAACCCTGTTTTCCTGAGACCTCCCTCAGTGCTTTGCAGCATAGATTCAACAAAGTGTCAGAAACATTAAATTGGCGCTATGTAATAAACTACGGAGCGCCAATTCATGACAAATATTGTTTCAGGGCACTTTACAAAAAAATCAGTACTTGCATCCAGATTCAAAGTTAATTATGCACATTTCAGTTTGATCTCAGCTATAAAACAATGCAGCCACGATCTGTTTAGTTAATTCCTCTGAGGTCTTGGTCCCTGTTTACCTGATAGCATCATACAGTTGCTGCAGATTTGTCGGCTGCACATCCATGATGAGAATCTCCCGTTCCACCAGAGAAACTCTGTTGGATCGAGATCTGGTGTCTGTGGAGGAATTAAGGTTCCATCCACCTATATTCATGTTTCAGAAACCAGTTGATCTGAGCTTTGTGACATGATGCTGCTGGAAGTCACCATCAGAGGACAGGTGTACTGTGGTCATCCCCCACCCTATCACACCACCACAATCACTGATACTGGGCAGGATGGATCCATGCTCTCGTTCTGGATAGTTTCTCTTTTTCGGACCATTCTCTATTAACCTTAGAACTTGTTCTGCTTTTAAAACCCTTTGCTCATGATGTCTTCAGATGGTTTCTGAGGTTTAAAAAGCGACCAAATAGTTGTTCTCACTGCCGTTTCCACTGGGTTACGTTACACTGAGAAGATGTACAGCAGATTAATGAAACTGTAACACAGAGGTCTATAAATTCTCATAATTAAATGAAATTCATCAGATCCTTCGTGCAAAAGTCTCATGAGTTGTTTAAAGGAGGCACAGCAGAATCTACTTAAAGACGGGTTTTCAACATGAAAATTATGTTTCACATCTTTCGTCAGCCTTTATGACCAAGAATTAAGGGTTTGGTCAGTTTCAAGGTACACAAAGGTTTGGAAAGTCATGGTTTCAGAACTTAAAAGTTTTCAGTCACAGAGAGATTGCCTGAGGGTCTACAGTTTTGTCCGGCTGCTTGGAGCAGCCTGCCAGTGTTTCTCTATATAGAGCAGAATAAGCCTGTGAAAACTGCTTCTATGTACTATGTTCAGTCTATTCATTTAAGTCAATATAAAATGAATAAATGCCAGAGATGACATCAGAAAAAGTGTAGTAATTCATATTTTAACTGCAGTGGGAAAAATGTTATTTAAAAAAAAATAAAAACTGTGAAATTATGTTCTATAAAACCCAGTGGTGAGAATCTCATTCCAGGCCGGACTAACGACAAATCACAGAACTTTACTCATTTTTGTAAAGCGGAGCTGCAGTTCTGGTTGGTCTCTTTGAGTCTCCTGCAGATACTCCATACCAGGACCTTACTGAACTTCTTCCTGAGACACTGTTCTCCGTGCTGGATGTAAGATATGAACTTTTCTACTGCTTCTCTCTGAGTTTCAGAAGTAAAATTCAGAGGAACAAAGAGAGCCTAATTATCCAACTCAGTGCTGATAGGCGTTGCTGGTTTTATTGAGTGATGGTCAGATGTTCATGTTACTGTTAGTTAAAAACGTCACTAGCTGTCTGCCTATCGTTCCAGTAAAATGAATCAGGTTTAAATCTTTCTGCACTGTTTCTGTGACAGAAACCATTAAGGTTCTATTATATATTCAGACCCAGTCAGTGAGTAATGATGCAGACCATCCATTCGGTGTCTTTCAGACAGATCGTAGCTCCACTTCACCATTCAGAGAAAAAGGTCTTTGTGTCTGTGAACTGAAGTGGTCCAGACGTTTCAGACGGTAAACAAGTCATTCATTATTCAGAGCGAGCTTCTTCTCTCCCCGCTAACATTCCTCAGCTTCATCACTTGTTCATCGCCATGGTAGCTGTCAAAACTCCTGATGGAAGAAAAACCTGACGGCTTCATGACTTATTGATCATCCAGATAGGTCACTGGTTGTTGGAGCTGCGCTTCCTGTTTGATTTGTCTCTTTGTTGTCAGACGTTCCTCTAAAGTGTTCCTTCCTCTGGATCACTTCTCTCCATCTGTTCAGCAGAAACACTGAGTCGTTTCTCCATAAATTGGATTTTCTGAACTCAAGTTCATTTGTGCTCTACTTGAGTTTGCAGATGAGACGTCTGTCCCTAACGTAGTCTCCTCTTCTCATTAAATTCACTGCAGTCCACAGAACTCAGCGAGGAAAGATCATTTCGAAAAGTTGGCTTCAGACATGGATCATTTTCCTGCTGCCGTGAGTCTCTCGCTGTGCTCCTGTCTGACAGAATTTCTCACTTTCTGCTCACTTAATGTTGGTTTTAATTATGAGCTGAATATCTGAACCATCAGATTTCTGACATTAACAAAGGAGTTGTTTCTTGACCTTGGAGCAGCTGGATAAAAATCCTGAATAAAGCTCCTCTTTGCCCGCTGATGGCCCAGAAGACCATCTATAGAGATTTGTGTTTGATTTTTAAAAACAAACATTTATGCAACAGTCTAGAACCTCACAATTTTCAAAGGAATATCTCAATCAGATTTAGGTCCAGACTTTGACTAGGTCACTCCTGATAGGTCTCTCTTCATATTGGTTGTTTTGCTGGTTTTTATTTTCCTGCCATGGAATCCAAGCTTGAAGTCACAAACATATAGCTGGATGTTATCCTTCTGGATTGTCTGTTTGAAAGCAGAATTCATGGTTCCAGTCGATCCATCCAATTAATTACACCAAGATTTCCAGGTTCTGAAGCAGCACCATCATGTCTGGCTGTAGAAATGAGGTTAGTTTTAAACCAGATGTAACATGAGGCACATCTTTCAAAATGTTCTACTTTTGTCCCGTCACTCCACAGAATATTTTCCCAAAAGTGTTTATAAGTAAATGTGTGATGGACCTTTGTCCTTTTGGGTCAGCAGTGGTTCTGGTCTTGGAGCTCTCCATATTTGTCCAGTCTCTGTTTGTTATTGTTGAATCATGACCTCTGACCTTAACTGAGGGAGTGAGGCCTGCAGAACTTTAGATGTTTCTGGGTTCTTCTGTGACCTCCTGGATGAGTCGTTGGTGAGCTCTTGGAGTGACTTTGTTGGGTCAGCTGCACAGAGCCGGGTTGGCCAATAAAATGATAGCAGATTGTGAAGATTCTATGCGTCGTAGTTCTATGCTCTCTTTCAGTCACATCAGCTTGGATTTCCTCCTTTTCCTTCAGCTTTATAAACTGAAGCAGTTGGAGTGAAACTGATTTATAATGAAATATTCTAATAATATTGAGTTAATGTTGCTGTTTTAGATTGAAATAACCATTAAAATATTCACGTACCACACTATTCAAAGTAGATTCTTTCTGTTGTTCCTCAAACGCATCGCCTCAAACACTTTGACACAGACAAAATCAGAAACTGGTTTAAGTAAAGCAGAGATGTTTAAAGTCTAAACTGAGCAAACTTTTAAATGTAGCATGTAGAAAGTGTCAGGGGTGTTGAGTGATGAGTCTCAGCAAGAACGAAAGGAAATGTGTAGAAGATGGTGGTGAGACCAGTGATGCTGTTTGGTTTAGAGACGGTGGGTCTGAGGAAGAGACAGGAGGCAGAGCTGGAGGTAGCAGAGATCAAGATGTTCAGGTTATCTTTGGGAGTGGCCAGGATGGATAAGGTCATTGATGAGAACATCAGAGTGTCAACTCAACTTTAGATAAGTTGAAGATAAAACCAGAGAGGCCATACTGAGATGGTTTGGACATTTAAAGAAGAGTGATCGGACATTAGTAGAAGGATGCTGAGGGTGGAAGGAGGCCTAGAGGATGACCAGAGGAGAGATTTCTGGATAGAGTGAAAGAGACATGAAGGAAGTGAGTGTGAGAGAAGATGCAGAAGATAGGGTTGGATGGAGACAGATGACTCGCCCTGAAAGGGAAAACTCGAAAGAAAATGAAGAACCATCCCACTTCTTTATGCAACTGGTGTCCTGAAGAAGCTTAATTTTACAACGGGTTTGTTCCTTTTAAGGGGGCATTGTTTGTGTTAGTGGGGCTGTGACTGTGGTGACTGACCCTCTGTTGCCTAAAAAGGCCTGAAAAGAACTTCTAAATACTTTAACATCACCTGTCTTGTTATAATAAAACCACAAAATATTTTTTATATCACCCACTTCTCTGGTTCTGCCTCTTATTAGCTGAAAGGAGACTTTGATCCTCGTCCAAACCGAGCAGATCCATAAAGGCAGCGAGGGTCCCAGGAGGAGCCCAGACCCCGTCTCGCCCGGCATTGAGTCATCACCCTTTGTGTTGTCATGGCGACCCTGTCCATCAGTCCACCAACCACAGTATTGTTTGTTGGGCAGTGATGGACGGGATGTGATGGTAACCCGTGGCAACAGGTTGTCAGAGTGGGGGAGGTGTGTTGATGTGTTTCCTAATGCATGCAGTGTTTTGTTCTCCTTCCTTTTGACTTGTGACCGGGCAAAGAACGTGCTAATCTGTTCCCTGCGGCACGTCGCACATTCAGCAGGTTCTCATGGTCATTAACTCCACTTTATCTGACACTCATTCTTAATTTCACACTCATTAAAACAACATGACTGTTAAAAGAAGTTAAAAAGTCTCCATCAGTGTTGTTTGGTGGCCGACTGAAGGCAGTCTTGGCTTTTCAGAACAAAACTATGCTATAAGGGTGTGAACTTTTTCTGGAAATCGGGAGTGGTTCTTAAGCAGAATCATTAACAATTTCCCACGAAGATTAAAGAAGCCATTTACCAAACGGTCCTTTTGTTTCATGAAGTCATCTATCGCCTGGCAGCTGATGGAAAAGTCTGCGGTTATAAAACTGCCTTACATTGTTCTGACATGATTGGCTGCAAGGGAACATTTTTCTCTTCCTTGTTCTCCATCAACAAGATGTTGTCATCACTTTCTCGGAGCTTAAGCATCTTCGCCTCTAATATTTGGCCATTTGTGGCGTTTTAAATTTCTCTGAGATTTACACAAGAACTGTTCCAATAACTCTAAATTTAAATAATCTACAGTTGGAAATGATTTCCTTTTTTTCTTGAACTCCAGTGGACCAAAACCCACTTCAGCAGCATGACGAGCAGCACCAAAAAGGCAGATTTCTATTTCTATTTGTTCCCCCCAGGCTGCTGTCATGTCATCATCCACATTGATTCTGTCCACCTGTGTCAACGGGACGATGCAGTCGGGTCCAGCTCAGAGCATTTTGCTGCTCTCCAAAACCAAACGCTAGACCGATCTGTCACATATTGATTCTTGTCCTGAGAGTCTGTGATGTGGAAAAACCGTCCTGCTGCGTGTTCAATCCATGTGGATGGTGTGTTTACTGTAGATTAAACTGTTAGTCGATGCCGATCACTGATTGGGTTCCTGTGTGATTTTCTCATGTTTTGGGATGAAGAGGACATTCATTCATGAATCTTCAACCGTGTTGCTAGTTGTGGTTGGCCTGATCATGTTGCCTCGATCTCATCTGAGACATAAAACAGACTAATATAGGAAATATCTGAAAGCGAGGTCAGTAACTTAAATCAACAGTTCTTTGGTCTTTTAAAGATATTTCCATGTTATTTGCTGGACCTTGCTTTTTTACCAATTATATTAAAGATCAGAAGCAGAGATGATGGGTCTAATGTCAGTCTTGGCAGTGACACAAATATTGTTTTAAAGTTTGAATATTTTCTTACTTTTGTTATACATAAACTATAAAATCATGAAATTATGTCCTTCATTTTAAAGGTTTTTACCATCCAACAAATTTCTGAGTGTATTTGTTTAAATGTTGCTCCTTTTTTCAGGACTCATGGGATCCTCTGACTTCCCCCACATCATCTTCTGGACCAAATCCCAACTGATTTTGACTGATGGTGACCTGGTCTTGCCTTTTTGGTGATGACCCAGTTTATTAGCTTCTGTTTCTCCAGCTGCTCTTTGAGAAGTGGCCACATGTTCTATATACAGGAACAAATCAGGATCTGTCACATCTACCGATCCTGAACCAGTTCCCCTCTGCTTCCCGTTTTGATTTGGGTTTCAACCACAAAACCACGTTAAGCGGGTAAACATGTTGCAAGCGCAAATGTAGACATGAAGTCAGTCCTGTTATCCTCTGAAAAAACATTAAGTAGGAATGGACATAGTTCAGGCCTGGCTGACAGCTTTGATCCAGTAACGTTGTGTCTTCTGCTACAGAAGACACCAGACTGTTTACATTGACAGGCTTCAGTAAAATAATTAGTTAAATGAATAATGAAGTCTCTAAAAGTAAAGTTTCTACAGAAAATCAATTGATCTACAGAACACTCATCACGTAGCAGCCAAAATTACTACAAATGACAACAAACCAATTTGGCTCACTAGGATTCAGTTTGTGGATCAGCTGCTCAGTCAGCTCAATTTTCCAGGTTATGTGGCTCATTCAACCCCTCGTGTATCCAAACAACAGCATTAACACCCTCTTAATGGCTGCTGGTCTGTCGTAAAGTCTTTGTCGTATCCTGACTGTGGTTCGCCTCGTTGCCGTCGTTCTACCAGAAAGCCATTATTTGGCTGTGTCCAGATGCTGCTATGCTGACCCCTGCTGGTGACCTTAGTGAATGTTCAGCTACTTTGGTTTTCCTCTCATATACTCGTTCATTTTTCTTCCAAACAGAGCACTGTTTAACTAAAGTCAAAATCATATTTTCCACTCAAAAATACACCTAACATTGAAAGAGAACATAGTGGTGAGAAGGGAGCTTTGAATGAATTTACACTCTGAGTCAGACTAGCGTTGCTAGTGCTTGAACTGAACAGCTGATGGATAATCAATAACATCTTTAATGTTTCTTCTATTTAAACACATCAATAGTTCACTCCAACATTTTCAGTGGTTTGAAGGCTGCTTAAATATTTCATTAATCCCACCAGAGTTTCTACAACCACTTCAAAGTCTAATTCTTTAACCGCTGTTAAAAAAAAAGCTCAAACTAAAAGGAAAGTATGGGTTTTTCCTTCAGTCTGACTTCTCCTGTCCACATCAGAAACCTTAAACGGCTGCTTTCAGCTCTAGATCAGACAAGCTGCTTTCTTCCACAGACTTTAAGGTTCATCAGCTTTCATGAAAACAGTTTCCCAAACGCTCTCTGACATCAAATTTCTCCAAAACGCTGCAGGTGGAGAGAAGCTGAACTCTGTGAAGACTGTCCTCAGGATGGTGATTACATCCGACAATCACCTTAATTTATTTCTTCTCAAATGTTCCTGCTGGTGATGCAGACTTTTGGTAGTCTTTGATATCCATGCAGATGAGACACATTCATTAGTTGGAGGACACTTCCATAATTTCACACCTGTTTGACGCTGCAGGTCAATTCTGATGGTGAAATTTAGATGAACTACTGATTGAACAGGTCTTAGAAAATGAACAAATCACAAAGACGTCAGTGAATAAACAACGACCAACTAAAATCAAGACTCAGATCTGGAGAACGGAAAATAATTTCAGAAAAGGTTGAATGTATCCATCCTGCTTCTTCACAGATGGTTTTCCTCAACAGGAATGTGTAGCTGTGTGTGTGTGTGTGTGTGTGTGTGTAGCTGTGTGTGTGTGTGTGTGTGTGTGTGTGTGTGTGTGTGTGTGTGTGTAGCTGTGTGTGTGTGTGTGTGTGTGTGTGTGTGTAGCTGTGTGTGTGTGTGTGTGTGTGTGTGTGTGTAGCTGTGTGTGTGTGTGTGTGTGTGTGTAGTTGTGGTGTGTGTGTGTGTGTGTGTGTGTGTGTAGCTGTGGTGTGTGTCTGTGTGTGTGTGTGTGTGTGTATGTAGCTGTGTGTGTGTGTGTGTGTGTGTGTGTGTGTGTGTAGCTGTGTGTGTGTGTGTGTGTGTGTGTGTGTGTAGCTGTGGTGTGTGTGTGTGTGTGAGTGTGTGTGTGTATGTAGCTGTGTGTGTGTGTGTGTGTGTGTGTGTGTGTGTAGCTGTGTGTGTGTGTGTGTGTGTGTGTGTGTGTGTGTGTGTGTGTGTGTGTAGCTGTGTGTGTGTGTGTGTGTGTGTGTGTGTGTAGCTGTGTGTGTGTGTGTGTGTGTGTGTGTGTAGCTGTGTGTGTGTGTGTGTGTGTGTGTGTGTGTGTGTGTGTGTGTGTAGTTGTGGTGTGTGTGTGTGTGTGTGTGTGTGTGTGTAGCTGTGGTGTGTGTCTGTGTGTGTGTGTGTGTGTGTATGTAGCTGTGTGTGTGTGTGTGTGTGTGTGTGTGTGTGTGTGTAGCTGTGTGTGTGTGTGTGTGTGTGTGTGTGTGTAGCTGTGGTGTGTCTCTGTGTGTGAGTGTGTGTGTGTATGTAGCTGTGTGTGTGTGTGTGTGTGTGTGTGTGTGTGTGTGTAGCTGTGTGTGTGTGTGTGTGTGTGTGTGTGTAGCTGTGGTGTGTCTCTGTGTGTGTGTGTGTGTGTGTATGTAGCTGTGGTGTGTCTCTGTGTGTGTGTGTGTGTGTGTGTGTAGCTGTGGTGTGTCTCTGTGTGTGTGTGTGTGTGTGTGTGTGTGTCTCTGTGTGTGTGTGTGTCTGTGTGTGAGTGTGTCTGAGGTCTGAGTGTGTGTAGCTGTGTGTGTGTGTGTGTGTGTAGCTGTGGTGTGTGTGTGTGTGTGTGTGTGTGTGTATGTAGCTGTGTGTGTGTGTGTGTGTGTGTGTAGCTGTGTGTGTGTGTGTGTGTGTGTGTGTGTGTATCTGTGTGTGTGTAGCTGTGGTGTGTCTCTGTGTGTGTGTGTGTGTGTGTGTGTGTGTGTGTGTGTGTATCTGTGTGTGTGTAGCTGTGGTGTGTCTCTGTGTGTGTGTGTGTGTGTGTATGTAGCTGTGTGTGTGTGTGTGTGTGTGTGTGTAGCTGTGTGTGTGTGTGTGTGTGTGTGTGTGTATCTGTGTGTGTGTAGCTGTGGTGTGTCTCTGTGTGTGTGTGTGTGTGTGTGTGTGTGTGTGTGTGTGTGTGTGTATCTGTGTGTGTGTAGCTGTGGTGTGTCTCTGTGTGTGTGTGTGTGTGTGTGTGTGTATCTGTGTGTGTGTAGCTGTGGTGTGTCTCTGTGTGTGTGTGTGTGTGTGTAGCTGTGGTGTGTCTCTGTGTGTGTGTTTGTGTGTGTGTGTGTGTGTGTGTGTGTGTGTGTGTGTGTGTCTGTGTGTGAGTGTGTGTGTGTGTGTGTCTGTGTGTGTCTGTGTGTGAGTGTGTTGATTAAAACAAATGAGCCTCCTGGATGTCTGCTTATTAATATTTGAAGCTGATCCGGTTGAGGTTTTCTTCCTCCAAGTTCTCAGTCAGAACCTAGAACACAAAGAAATTCTTCAGCAGACATGAAATAAAACAGGCTGTGGAGGCAGAGAGGCTGTTTCTATAGAAATGTTAACAATGTTGGATTTTCAGACTGGACTCAAGTCCATTGCTGACTTTTGGATTTTAAGGCGACGGTGGTTCTGTTGCTAGAACACATGATTTCTTACTGAGGCTGCAGGACTTCTCATGCAGGGTGTTTATTACTGTAATAATGTTGCTGTCATTGTGTCGGATCCAATAAGATACGTGAGACGGTCTGTGATGGACTGAAAATGATGAACCCTGCTGAGGAGCAGAACATTCAGGATGATTTTGAAAAGTGGAACATAGGTTAAACGTTTTGCTTTGGACTGTTCTTCAGAGCATGGTTCTGTCTGAACTGTTCTAGGTTCATCTGATGGGAACAGCCAACATGTTTCTATATTCAATGAACGTCTTGCTGGAGCTTTTGTTGTTTTAGCTGATGGCTCTCCTGTTGGGGCCATTTATCTCAGCTCAAACAGCTCATTAACACGTTAGTTTCCATATTAACATTAATTTAACCATCTTAATCTGGCCTTAATTGTTTTCCCATAGAGATCATATATTTCTTAGTTCTGCAACATGTTTCTATCAGACGAGGACCTGCCCCCAACGCCTTGGAGAAACATCACCAAGAGTTATTGCTTGAATCAGAATGTAAGTTTATTATCAGTCAAAATAATCTATTTACAGGTATTTAGTGCTGAGAAACATAAACAACAAACTGGACAACAAAGTACAAACAACGAAGAACACATAATCCTTTTCTGCTGAACAGATTTTAAACAACTTTGACTTGAATAATGAAATCACCTTCAGCATCTTATCAGTCCACCAGTTTAAGACCTATTCAGTGTTTCCTCATCTTTTCTCCTTATGTAGCCAAGTCTGTACCAAAGGATAGTGGTTGCACATCCCAGTAGGCTCCTTGTCCTTGAATCTTCCTGTCCTCAGTATTGTAAACAGAAGACTGCAGTGTCAACTCCGTCCAAGGGTCACAAACTGGGACTGTCTCTTGAGGCTGAGAACTATCGGCACAACGGCACCAAATCCACCTCATTGATCCTTATGAAAGGGGAAAAACTCAGAGGCCTTTGACCATTCAACAATAGCACATTCAAATACGAATTCACCCCTTTTTGCTTTTTTTGGTCATACTGGTCCTGCTTTGTTGAAAATATTTCAATTCAATTCAGAAATACTTGATTAATCCCAAAGGTAAATTAAAAGATGTTGTACCTCATATTCTGCAGGTTTCTTCAAAGAGTCGTTGTAGATGCTGATGGCTGTGAGCAGGAAGGATCTCCTGTAGCGCTCCGTCTTACAGCGAATCTGAAGAAGCCTCTGACTGAAGACACTCTGTTGATGTACAACAGTTTGATGAAGAGGATGCTCAGGGTTCTCCATAATGTTCATTTTATGAAGAATCCTTCTTTGCACAATGATCTCCAGAGGTTCCAGAGGAGTCCTCGGAGCAGAGCCTTCTTTATCAGCTAGTTGAGCTGTTTTAACCCTCCTGCAGTCCTGGCTAAGCGCTAGTATAGAGCGAGGCAGGTGTCACGGGAGGCGCCTGAACATGCGGGGTTGCTCTGACCGCTGCAGAACCAAAAATCTAGGGCAGTGGTTGGAAATGTGATGTGCAGGGCTCTCTGCAGCCCGGCTTTTGGGAAAACCAAGAAAGAGCCGGGAAAACTCGAGTAGCGCACACAGGGTCCGTGTGACCCTTCCAGGACTGCAGGAGGGTTAAGACCCTGGTTCTGATGCTGATGATTTGTTGAGACAACGTCTGGTAAGGATCGACAGCCAGGGACTGAAGGTGGAAATGAACCTCAGTGGTTAATCTGGGACAGTTCAATAATTGACTGAAATATTCATGTTGATTAAAGTGCATTGTCCCTTTTTAAAGAAGCAAGAGGGCAAAAAGGTTTTTCTTGACTAATTAGAAAAATAATCAATGCCACATTTAATTTGGTAATTCATATAACAAACATGTTGTCAACCATGAAATTTGGTTCATATTTTCCTGAATTTTACTCTGGAAAATGTGTTGGTTGGTTACATATGATATCCAGTGTCCAGTGTCATATTGACAAATCCAAATTCTCCAATTAAAGTCTAATTTCATTGTAAACTTTGACAAACACCTCAGTTGTTTGCGAGAGACTCCTTACGTAACAGTTGAGAAAACTGCGCTTAAAAAATAGGCTATGATCTCTGTACTAAACACAGCAGAGCGGCAGGCTAACTATCGTTTTGTTGAGGCTTGTCCTCGTGACAGTGTCACTGAATATAGCATCGTAATATCAGAGTGTGCAGCATTCATATCACAAAGGACTGTTTGGATTGCAAAAATTGTTGGCTAATATATTCCAAGTGTTATAAACTTTTTTATTCTACACTGCCTTGCAAAAGTATTCAGCCCCTTTGAACTTTTCAACCTCTTGCCACATTTCAGGCTTCAAACATAAAAATATAAAATTCTAATTTTTTGTGAAGAATCAACAACAAGTGGGACACAATAGTGAAGTTCTCGATTGGATTCAGGTCTGGACTTTGACTAGGCCATTCCAACACCTGGATACATTTATCTGTGAACCATTCCATTGTAGATTTGGCTTTATGTTTTGGATCATTGTCTTGTTGGAAGATAAATCTCCGTCCCAGTCTCAGGTCTCTTGCAGACTCCAACAGGTTTTCTTCCAGAATGGTTCTGTATTTGGACCCATCCATCTTCCCATCAATTTTGACCATCTTCTCTGTCCCTGCTGATGAAAAGCAGGCCCAAACCATGATGCTGCCACCACCATGTTTGACAGTGGGGATGGTGTGTTCAGGGTGATGAGCTGTGTTGCTTTTACTCCAAACATATCGTTTTCCATTGTGGTCAAACAGTTTGATTTTGGTTTCTTCTGACCAGAGCACCTTCTTCCACATGTTTGGTGTGTCTCCCAGGTGGCTTGTGGCAAACTTTAAATGAGACTTTTTATGGATATCTTTGAGAAATGGCTTTCTTCTTGCCACTCTTCCATAAAGGCCAGATTTGTGCAGTGTACGACTGATTGTTGTCCTATAGACAGACTTTCCTACCTCAGCTGTAGATCTCTGCAGTTCATCCAGAGTGATCATGGGCCTCTTGGCTGCATCTCTGATCAGTCTTCTCCTTGTTCTAGATGAAAGTTTAGAGGGACGGCCGGGTCTTGATAGATTTGCAGTGGTCTGATACTCCTTCCATTTCAATATGATTGCTTGCACAGTGCTCCTTGGGATGTTTAAAGCTTGGGAAATCTTTTTGTATCCAAATCCGGCTTTAAACTTCTCCACAACAGTATCTTGGACCTGCCTGGTGTGTTCCTTGGTCTTCATGATGCTCTCTGCGCTTTGAACAGAACCCTGAGACTATCACAGAGCAGGTGCATTTATACGGAGACTTGATTACACACAGGTGGATTCTATTTATCATCATCAGTCATTTGGGACAACATTGGATCATTCAGAGATCCTCACTGAACTTCTGGAGTCAGTTTGCTGCACTGAAAGTAAAGGGGCTGAATAATATTGGACGTCCCACTTTTCAGTTTTTTATTTGTTAAAAAAGTTTGACTCATCCAATAAATTTTATTCTACTTCACTATTGTGTCCCACTTGTTGTTGATTCTTCACAAAAAATTAGAATTTTATATCTTTATGTTTGAAGCCTGAAATGTGGCAGGAGGTTGAAAAGTTCAAGGGGGCCGAATACTTTCACAAGGCTCTGTGTGTTTAGCCAGAAGGACAGAGTCTCGGAAGGAGTGGACAGAGACTGAAGATTTAACAATTTTCTGGTAGTGCCCTATATTTAAAGTGCAAAAAGATTTTAGCGCGCATAAGCTCAAAAATAGACCAAAACAAAGGAGAAAAGAATTAATCAGGAACAGTTCATTATATGGCATTACAGATTTCGTTTGTTTTAATTTCCCTAATATTAGTCAATCAACAAAGTTTTCTCAGCAGTAGTCCATCAGCAAGGTTTCCCCACAGTTCAAAAAACCCAAGCTGGGTATAGACTCAGGCTATTATTCAGACAAATTTACAAAAATAATCGATTGTCATTCCAAGTTGGATTTGAACTTGTAATGTTGTAGAGTGACTGTGTCTATGTTATGTTTTCTGTTTTCCATCAGGCTGTAAGACAAATTTCCCTGTGGGGACCCAATAAAATTTCAGTCCAGAGAGGCTGAAACGTCCGGTGCAGGTTACCTGGTGTGGGGAAATAAGTTGGGGAATAAAAAGCTCATAGGCTGCAAGGAGCCCCCTACCAGCCTGGCAGGAGAGGCAGCAGTCTTCACGCCATAATAGTGCAACAATTTTTATGTAGGCTGTAGGCCTGCTCCGTCAGCTCGCCATCAAAAAGGTACCACCTGCCCAATTCTGCGGTTTATACTTCACACACATGCCCATTCAACGCAGCATGGCTTCCTTCAGCGTGCCCCTCTGCGTCTCACAAATACTCTCGCTCACGTTAACAAGCTTATCCGATAGGCAGAGCTATTTAGTTGAGGTAAGTTATCTCGCAAGAGCAATTACCAACTCAATTGGAAATATTGTGAGACTTAATGCAGAGGCAGAACAGACTAATAGGACAAAAAAAGGACGGCCTCAGGATTTAACACCTGGGTTACATTTATACATTTTTAAACACCTGTGAGAAACCACACAAATAGACAAACCCTCAAGGAGACTGAAAAAGCAATTCACTTCAGGTAGAAGGAAAATCTCCATTTTAGTTGGTTTAATCCCCACCTTTACTTTTACACATAGTCTTATATAATAAATGAAAATATTATTGAAAATTTTATTTATTCCGATAACTCCAAGCAGATTGTATAGACTAATTTCACACAAACTGGTGTTTTTAAGCCTTTATTTCTGTGAATTATGATGCTTTAGAGCTTACAACCAATAAAAACATGACATTTCAGATTAAAATAATACATCAGAGCAATAAAAACATTTTTATAGAACTTTTAAAAGGCCCACATCTTCAGCTACCTCAGTGACCTCACTGATGGACAATGCTGCAGCCTTCCACCTTGAACCATTGCTTTCAAGAAATTTCAAGAAATTTCAAGAATTTGTTGTGCATGATGAGGTGAGGAGTTTGGCTGCTCTGAAGGAGCTCAGAGAGACGTTAAAGGAGGCCTCTGAGGTGGTTTGGGCTTCTGATCAGGATAACTTTAAATGCCTTATTGGCAATTTTGGTACATCTCCCACTTGGAGAAGTCCCAGGACTTACTGGAAAGACTATATCTCAGAGGTGACTTGTAAAGGCCTTGAAGTCCCCACAGATGAACTAGACATGGTATCTGAGGACAGTGAGGTCAGGGCATCTCTGTGCTGTTTTCAGGGGTGAAGCAGAACATTCCTGGCATCTCAGCCGGATTGATCCAGGTTCAAAACAGATCCTTCCTTTTAACTGCACAGATGTTTTGTTTTGTTTTCCACGTCCGAATCCAGATTTTCTAGTATTGTGGGTAATTTATTCATGGGTCTACATCATCGCTAAGGCTTTATACGTGAACATTGGACCACACATGCAGTGTCACAGGGTGTAGAATGCGTGGGCTTTTGGTGACTCAGATTTATTTGGTCACACACCTCGTTGCCCACGAGGTCTTTTTAGCCAGCAGATGACGCGGCACCTCAAAGCATCACTGACTGTGGAAACTTCTTGCTTCAAACACTCCACCATCACAGGATTTAGTGACTACAGGCCTCTCGCCCTGACATCTTTTGAGTGACTTGTGTTGAAGCATCTGAAGGACATGAAAGACCTCCTACTGGACCCCATTCACTTACCAGGCAAACAGATTGGCAGATCATGCAGTCAGCTTGGGGCTAAACAACATCCTGCACCTCCTCCACCACCCAGGGATGTACGCCAGGATCCTTTTTATGGACTTCATCTTGGCCTTCAACACCATCAATCCAGACATCCTCCATCAGAAGCTCTCCCAGTTCGCAGTGCTGGCCTCCACCTTCACCAGCTTCCTGATGGCATCAGCGGGTGAGGCTGGGGAGCTTCTTCTCCCATTAAAGAACCATCAGCACCAGTGCCTCCTAGTTGTGTGTTTTGTCCCCACTCCTCATCTCCCCTCTACACAAATGAGAGGACCCATCTATGAAACTCCTGAAGTCTGCTGATGACACCACTGTCATGGTTCCAGGACAGTGATGAGTCTGCATACAGTCAGCATGTGAAGTACTTTAAATCTTTACAACCATTCAGGACGTCACATAAAAAGATAGAAAATCACCTAGAAGCCACCCATCGCGCACAGAGGTTTGTTTCTAACACAACTGACATTATTAGATTCATTATAATTATTTTGATAGTATAAAGGAATCATGAGTTGAATTTGCGCATCACAAATATATTGCACATACAGGTCCTTCTCAAAATATTAGCATATTGTGATAAAGTTCATTATTTTCCATAATGTCATGATGAAAATTTAACATTCATATATTTTAGATTCATTGCACACTAACTGAAATATTTCAGGTCTTTTATTGTCTTAATACAGATGATTTTGGCATACAGCTCATGAAAATCCAAAATTCCTATCTCACAAAATTAGCATATCATTAAAAGGGTCTCTAAACGAGCTATGAACCTAATCATCTGAATCAACGAGTTAACTCTAAACACCTGCAAAAGATTCCTGAGGCCTTTAAAACTCCCAGCCTGGTTCATCACTCAAAACCCCAATCATGGGTAAGACTGCCGACCTGACTGCTGTCCAGAAGGTCACTATTGACACCCTCAAGCAAGAGGGTAAGACACAGAAAGACATTTCTGAACAAATAGGCTGTTCCCAGAGTGCTGTATCAAGGCACCTCAGTGGGAAGTCTGTGGGAAGGAAAAAGTGTGGCAGAAAACGCTGCACAACGAGAAGAGGTGACCGGACCCTGAGGAAGATTGTGGAGAAGGGCCGATTCCAGACCTTGGGGGACCTGCGGAAGCAGTGGACTGAGTCTGGAGTAGAAACATCCAGAGCCACCGTGCACAGGCGTGTGCAGGAAATGGGCTACAGGTGCCGCATTCCCCAGGTCAAGCCACTTTTGAACCAGAAACAGCGGCAGAAGCGCCTGACCTGGGCTACAGAGAAGCAGCACTGGACTGTTGCTCAGTGGTCCAAAGTACTTTTTTCAGATAAAAGCAAATTCTGCATGTCATTCGGAAATCAAGGTGCCAGAGTCTGGAGGAAGACTGGGGAGAAGGAAATGCCAAAATGCCAGAAGTCCAGTGTCAAGTACCCACAGTCAGTGATGGTCTGGGGTGCCGTGTCAGCTGCTGGTGTTGGTCCACTGTGTTTTATCAAGGGCAGGGTCAATGCAGCTAGCTATCAGGAGATTTTGGAGCACTTCATGCTTCCATCTGCTGAAAAGCTTTATGGAGATGAAGATTTCATTTTTCAGCACGACCTGGCACCTGCTCACAGTGCCAAAACCACTGGTAAATGGTTTACTGACCATGGTATCACTGTGCTCAATTGGCCTGCCAACTCTCCTGACCTGAACCCCATAGAGAATCTGTGGGATATTGTGAAGAGAACGTTGAGAGACTCAAGACCCAACACTCTGGATGAGCTAAAGGCCGCTATCGAAGCATCCTGGGTCTCCATAAGACCTCAGCAGTGCCACAGGCTGATTGCCTCCATGCCATGCCGCATTGAAGCAGTCATTTCTGCAAAAGGATTCCCGACCAAGTATTGAGTGCATAACTGTACATGATTATTTGAAGGTTGACGTTTTTTGTATTAAAAACACTTTTCTTTTATTGGTCGGATGAAATATGTTAATTTTGTGAGATAGGAATTTTGGGTTTTCATGAGCTGTATGCCAAAATCATCCGTATTAAGACAATAAAAGACCTGAAATATTTCAGTTAGTGTGCAATGAATCTAAAATATATGAATGTTACATTTTCATCATGACATTATGGAAAATAATGAACTTTATCACAATATGCTAATATTTTGAGAAGGACCTGTATATAGGGCTGGGGCCCTTGTAGCAGTATGAGTCCAGTCCATAGCTCTGATTACATTCAGAAATTGTCTTCTCGCTGCAAATGAGAGCCACAGTTTAGGGCAACGTCATATTTCAGAGCAACATACGGATGAGGCCGGCATGGCCCAGCTCAGCAATGTTAAAAACCCGACCAGTCAGTCAGCTCCCTCTGAAAATCTCTGGTTGAAAGGACCAGAGGGTAGTGACAACTGGAACTGGTACCATGGTTCCTCCTGGTTTCCATCTGTAACACTGAGGCCAGCTCAGCTCCGTGCAGAGCTCCAAGATAATTGCCCCGGGCAATCAAAAGCAGCTAATAAGTCATGCATCATCATGTACCAGCAGGACAGTACAATTTTTGAATAAAACGCTCCCTCCGACTTCCATCCTCCAGCTGAACCAAAGCTGCCATCGTTCCACTTTGCAGCTTTAGCAGCTATTTATGGACATGTATGATTGTCTCCAGCTTGTCCACCTTAGGAATCATCAAACCTGACTTGTAAGGAAATAATCTGCTTAATCCCTCAAATGATTCTCATGCATTTCTGCTCCTCAGCGCTCAGACTGATGAGCATTTCCATCTACAGGTGACAGAAACAGAAGAAGTTTCACAGTTTCCATTCGACTGAGGTTGTTTCCATCATTTTCTGAGGTGTGTTACGTTATTGAGGCTGAATGTGATTCAGTTTCATCGCTCTGGTTTCAACCATAAAAGCTCAAAGTCTTGAAGAAACATCAGGTCTGATGCTCCATGAATGAAATAAGGGTGAATGGAGTCATATTTCAGTGGATTTAGGTGAGTTTTAGTTTTCTGTAGTTTATTATTGTCAATTGAAAAAGCTTCCGCACATTTTCACAGCAGGTCAAAACACACACAAAGAAAAGTGTCAGAAAACACAGTCCTTTACTCTGCTGCTGGGGGTGATATGAAAGTATCTGTGGCAATGGGAGCAGTGAGATTGTCAGTGTGGCCTCTAGTCTGATATGACTCGGTCCTTTATCTCCCTCCATCTGTCTGCTGTCATTTTGCTCTGCTCTGCACACCATATGTCGGTCATTATGTTGTTAGTGCCTGTGGTCACTGAAACCTCCACTCTCCACATTAACGACCACACAGACTCGAACACAGACTGAGAAGAGACGTATGCTGAAGCTGTAAGGTCAGGAGGAACTCTCAGTTTCAGCAGAGTTTAGATGTTTCATTCAGAAGTATTTGACCTGCTCTGGATATCTGCCCAGGCTTTCTGCTGTGATCAGTCAGATGTTCTGACCCGACCAGACTAAAATCTGAACTTCATCACTCTATTAAAATAAAAAATAAATTATTAACTAGAAGCTCCTGGAATCAAAAACAAGTCAGAAACAAATCCGCTGTTAATCAACAGCCAGCAAAACAGACATGAAAGACATCTGCAGACCTTCACATCCCTTTAATGAACAGTGATTTCTAAAATGGCCTCTAGTGCATTTATTAGCATGTTGTAATTCAGTGATTCTGATCAGACAGAACAGCTGAAAAACTCTGCCGTTGCTCTCGAGTTGCTGCAGTTAGAGTTCAATTAGATTGACAGTTTTTCAGTAATAACTATTTATAACACATTCAGAGCCTACAACCTGCTATGTCCAGTAATATTTACACAAATGGAAAGGCTGTTTCATGTCTGCTGTCTATATTATTGATCATATTTAAAGTCAAATACATATAAGGTTGAACTTTATTGTTTATCTTCTGCCTAACATAAAACCGGGGGCAGGAGTGAGTTTCTGCCCCAAGCTGGTTTGCATTTCCTGTGTAGGCACAGGGTGCTGTTATTTACATAAAGGGCAATTTAAAATACAAGACCAAAACAGATCAATGAAAATTAATCACACCAGGTAATGCAAAATGAAATAAATCTCAGCAACATTACAAAAAGGAAAGGAAATGTTTGGCACAATACAAACATTTCAAACTCGAAGAAAAGCACTAGACACTCTTCAAGAAGGCTTTAACCTGTTTAGAAGGCTCAGGGTTATTTCTAATAAAGATAAAAACATATAAATGATTACAGTTTGACAATAATCGCATTGTTTTAATTTGGGCAAAACTATTAAGAATTAGCATTTAGCAACCATTTAGAAAAACTTTAAATTCCTGCAAGCAGAACAGACGACATAACACCCAGACAGGTTACTCTCTTTTATGGAAGCATGTACTTTTGATTGAATTGGAAAAGAGATATTTTTACAGTGCAAATGTGGTTCTGATCCGCGCAGATGTGTTTATCAGCAGCCCTGTTTAGTTTCTGTTATCCTGTTAGAGTCAGCACAGTGATCTGTACCAGGTTCTGATCAGATTTTGCTTGAATGTCTACTTCAGGTCGTGCACTGGTAATTTCACCAAGTCACAATTTCGCCTCTAATGGACCTGTCTGGTCCTGCCTGGTCCTGGCCAGTTCCGTCTGTGAATCCAAACCTGCAGCAGGACAGAGCTACTGGCAGCGCAGAGATGGAGGGGAAGAATATCTCAACAGGGAAACTCAGACCAACGTGGTGAGGTCAGAGTTCATGATTCAACAATAAAAAAGAGACCTAAAACTAACTATTTCAGAAACGGTCAAACTGGTCACTTGGGTTATATACCAGGACAATGATCCAAAGCACACCAGCAACTCCCCATCAGAGGGGCTTAAACACAAACAATGGAAAAGGTTGTCAAGTGGCTTAGTCAAAGTCCGACATAAAGCCCTTGATGCTGGATGTGTCTAACTAAAACAATTCTGTGAAGAATGGGTCAAAAAAGCTCCACAGTGATGAAAACAGTCATTACCACCAACTCTTGATGGCAGTTATTATGTTTGGGGCGTGATTACTTCTTCACATAAGGCCTGCTGGGTTCGGAAAGCTTTTCCCTAAACAAATGAAATCATTTCAAAACAGCGTTTTGTATTTATTCAGGTTATATTTGATATTAACATTTGTTGATATGAAACATTTTAAGTGTAACAAGGAAGAATAACAGAAATATGAAAGGGGGTAAATACTTTTTCACAACAGCATATAAACTGAAAACAATTTGAACAAGACGTGAGAGCCGTGTCACCTCAGTATGTTTTCTCATGATTAATGATGACGTCACAATTTCAAGGATGTTCTCTCTGAGATGACCTGAAGTTTAAACCTGAGTTTTATTTCAACCAGGATCATTTTTAAAGCTGCAATTCTTTAAATAACGGCATGAAAGGAGCCATTTAGAGCCATTTTGATACCGACGCATTAAAAAGCAGTACTGAGTCTTTGAAAGACCATAAATGTAGAGCTGTAAGATTCCATCAGTAAGAGTGATGGATACCTGAACTGGTCCGTTTTAGGTTGAGTCAAAGTCCACAGTTTGCCAGAGCATTCAGAAACACCAATCCTGGGATTAAAAGGTCAGAAATTGGACATTTTGATCCTAAACGTGACCCAACTCACTGACAGATGCACACAAGGTCAAATGAAGAATCAAACCCGCGTGTTGCTATTTAAAACTTTTATCCTCCAGATCTCAACCCTCATAATCCCAAACATTTTTCCTACCAGCAGCCTGGATTTTATCGTGGTTTATCATGGTATTTGCATCATGTTTGATCTCAGGGTCTGAGTTTGGATTTAATCATCTTTTCAACCTCTAGAAAAATGATTATTTCTTTAAAAAATGTCATTTTCATTTGCTCATGGTAACAGATTACACTAATGAGAATTCTTCAAAGTGCTGCTTGATTTAAGGATTAAACTCAGTTCTTCCAATAATTAATATGAAATAGAGCCTTAATCCACACATAGTTGTTACCTTGTAGTGCTCTGAATACCCTCAGGGCAGACCGGTTTCCTCAGGCCCAAATAATCAACAGTGAGAGGTTGTCTGGAGTGTTTTTGCTTATTGGTCGATAAACATGGTCAGCTGAGAGGTTTTTAAACTCTGAAATCTGATGAATTCGGCTTATGTTAACATGTGATGAACATTAGCTTTTTTTCAAAGATCTTTGCTAAGGTCTCACAGGGCTTTGAGATGCAGATTCTCTGCCCTCAGCTATTCCATCTATGATGGGTTAGCCCTCATCTCAAAATTTCAGTCTGTTGGAAAATGAGTTTGTTTTCAATCAGTCATGAGTTTCATGGCTGGATGTTTGCAGCTTCTCTGCCCTCGTCACGTTGGGGTCAGCAGGGTCAACGTGCCACTCTGTCGGAAAACACCCGGCAGCATCTCTGGCAGACAGATAATCCATAATCCTGAATGTATGAAGGCGCTGCTTACTTTAAATCCCCTCTGCTGGACAGCGCGGGTCATGTTTCCAGGGTCAGGAGTCAAAAGGCTGCATCTCTTTATTACATCGCTAAACACATGAACTAAAACGGCACATAAAGCTTGACAGTTGGTGTTATCGCTTCTGTGTAACAGCCCCCTATCGCATTATCACCCACCCACGCATCTCCTCAGCTCCTCCACCTCCTCTCCTATGAAGCACAGAGAAAATACTGCATCATTTTCCTTAACAGGCCTTTAAATTCAGGTTTTCCCTTAATGTTAAGTTGGACAAACAAAATGGTAACAGTATTCTGGAAGTGAGACCCAGTTGATCAGCCGGAACACCAGAACATCTCAGAATTTATTTTTTAATTATTTAAAGGACACAAATTACAGAAGGTCATTGATTCAGTTGAGCCATTTATATAGACACATGCATCAGCAATCGGTATAAACTGATCTGGTACAACATTATGACCACTTACAAGTGCATCATTTAAATCCCATATTAAACAGGTTTCTAGGATTTCCTTCTTTCATCTCCAGAACATTGCCAAAATTAGAAATATCCTGTCCAGGAGTGACACTGAAAAACTAGTCCATGCATTTGTTACTTCAAGGCTGGACTATTGTAATTCTTTACTATCAGGATGTCCACAAAATGCAGTTAAAAGCCTTCAGCTGATTCAAAATGCTGCAGCAAGAGTTCTGATGAAAATTAAAAAGAGAGATCATATTTCTCCTATTTTAGCTTCCCTTCATTGGCTCCCTGTTAAATCCAGAATAGAATTTAAAATTCTCCTCCTCACATATAAAGCCCTTAATGATCTAGCTCCATCATACATCAGAGATCTGATTGGTCCATATGTTCCTAACAGAGCACTTTGTTCTCAGACTGCAGGTTTACTGGTCGTTCCTAGAGTCTCTAGAAGTAGAATGGGAGGCAGATCCTTTAGTTATCAGGCTCCTCTCCTGTGGAACCAGCTCCCAGTTTTAGTCCGTGAGGCAGACACCCTGTCTACTTTTAAGGCTAGGCTTAAAACTTTCCTTTTTGATAAAGCTCATGGTTAGAGTGGCTTAGGTTATCCTGAGCTATCTCTGTAGTTATGTTGCTATAGGCTTAGGCTGCTGGAAGACATAATGACCACTTTCATTCTCTCTGCTACATTCTCATACTACTCTCCGATTTTGTATTATTTGCTGTTATTTCAGCTTTTAACCTTGTTCTCTCTTTTCTCTTCCTAGAAGCTACACCTGGCCTGGCTCTGTGTCTACCTGTGACACCTTTCTGGAGAGGGGCGTCGTCCAAGCTTCTGCCGGCAACAACTTAATGCTCACCCTCTACAGATGATCCACATAGCCCTGTCTTTTAGTGTTTAACCCTTTCTCTCTCCTAGACATGGCTACTGACTGAGCTTCTACTGTGACTAACTCTATGTTCTCTCTTTCAGACTCTAACCTTGAAAACTGGATCAGAGTTTATCTGTTCTTTCTTTCTAGGTGAAACGACTAAAGGAGCTACATCCATTAACATTTACTTTTCCTTCCTATAGAAAGTACTCCTGGATCAGTGCTTCTTTGTTCTCTTTGTGTCTCTGCTCTGTTCTCTCTAACCTCCAGTCGGTCGTGGCAGATGGCCGCTCACACTGAGCCTGGTTCTGGTTCTGCTGGAGGTTTCTTCTTGTTAAAAGGGAGTTTTTCCTCTCCACTGTCGCTACATGCATGCTCAGTATGAGGGATTGCTGCAAAGTCAACGCCAGTGACTGTCCACTGTCTCTACATGCTCATCCAGGAGGAGTGAATGCTGCAAGTCACTGACTGGATGCAATCTGCTGGGTTTCCTTAGATAGAAAAACTTGTTATCCAATTTGAATAAATAACTGAAGCTGACTGCACTGTTCAATGATTAGGATTAATTGGAATGTATGAACCTGACTTTGTGAAGAACCTTGAGACGACATGTGTTGTGAATTGGGGCTATATAAATAAACTGAAATGAATTGAAGGATGAATGAGTGCTGGGGACAAAAACATCTAAAACACTAAAATTATGTCAGCATTCTGGTTGACGTAATATCTGCTCCAGTTCTGACCAGCATAGTTATTCGGATGTGCACCTGTTTCAGCAGGTTACTTTCAACAACTGTCGCCAGAGCTTGTTTTATATTAGTGAGCCATGCAGTGATTGTGCCAGTCTCACTTTTCTGCCCATAATTTGTCTACTCTACAGTATCGTTGACCCTAGAGGTTCACTTCCAGCTAACAGTGAACATGTGGTTGATTTGACAGGACGGTAAAACACTCAGACAGCAGCTCCAGTCAAACATTGTCTCCTTCATTTGGCTCATTTAGCTCAGATCTAATCACTGCTGCACTACTGGTCGAAGGTAAAAATGCAGGAGGAACATTTGAAGAGGGCAGTTATTGAGTTAATTTAGAAAAACGTTTTATCCAATTTGAATAAATAACTAAATCTGACTGAACTGTTCAATGATTAGGATTAACTGGAATCTATGAACCTGACTTGAAATCTGTATGATTCAATTGAACTGACTTTCTAAAGTGCTTTGAGACAACATGTGTTGTGAATTGGCATTATAGAAATAAAACTGAATTGAATTGAATTGATTTGAGAGCTTCAAGGTGGCGCAGTGGGTTGCCTTGCAGCAAGAAGGCTCTGGGGCCGACTCCCCGGCCGGGGCTCGACCCCCGGGAGTTTGCATGTTCTCCCCGTGCATGCGTGGGTTCTCTCCGGGTACTCCGGCTTCCTCCCACAGTCCAAAGACATGCCTGTTAGGTTAATCGGTCACTCTAAATTGCCCTTAGGTGTGTGAATCAGTGTGTGCGTGGTTGTTTGTGTGTTGCCCTGCGATGGATTGGCGACCTGTCCAGGGTGTGTCCTGCCTCTCGCCCGTAGACTGCTGGAGATGGGCACCAGCTCCCTGCAACCCACTATGGATGAAGCGGTAGAAAATGACTGACTGAATTGAATTGAATTGATTTGAGAGCTTCAAGGTGGCGCAGTGGGTTGCCTTGCAGCAAGAAGGCTCTGGGGCCGACTCCCCGGCCGGGGCTCGACCCCCGGGAGTTTGCATGTTCTCCCCGTGCATGCGTGGGTTCTCTCCGGGTACTCCGGCTTCCTCCCACAGTCCAAAGACATGCCTGTTAGGTTAATCGGTCACTCTAAATTGCCCTTAGGTGTGTGAATCAGTGTGTGCGTGGTTGTTTGTGTGTTGCCCTGCGATGGATTGGCGACCTGTCCAGGGTGTGTCCTGCCTCTCGCCCGTAGACTGCTGGAGATGGGCACCAGCTCCCTGCAACCCACTATGGATGAAGCGGTAGAAAATGACTGACTGACTGAATTGAATTGAGTGAATAGTACTGACTATCTGCATATCATGGTACCTGCTAGTGGTTGGGATGTATTAGTCAGTAAGTGAGCATTTTTACTGTAAATTTATGTGTCAGAAGCAGAAAAGTGTAAGGATCTGACTGGTAGATGGCTGGGTTGGAGCATCTCCCAAACTGCAGATCTGAATGTTGCTCCAGTCTGCATTGGTCAGTTTCTGTCAAAGGTGGTTCAAGGACCTGCAACAGGGTCATGAAGATTCAGTTATGCATTTGTGAGAAGAGGTTTGCCCATGTGGTCCAATCCAATAGAAACGCATGGTAGCAGGTTGCACTATAGTAACAAACCAAACTGGTGGAGGTAGTGTGATGGCTCATGCTAAGTTCCCTTTGGAAACCTCAGATTGTGCCATCTAGCTGGATATTACTTTGACACGTACTACCTTCCTAAGCACTTTTGTTAGGAAACACTAAGTTCTTCCTTAACTACTTTGCAAGGGTCTTTAATTGTTGTTGAATGAGTGCTGAATATTCCATTGTGCGCCAGTGTGCTGGTAAAATGTTTGGTAGGTAGACATGCAGCTTCCACAACTCCAGGTGTGGATGAAATATCTCACCCCCTTCTTAAGTGAAGAGATCCCAACAAACAGGGAGTTGTCTGCTCTGCTGCCAGCATGCTGATTATCTCGAAATACCCAGACCTCGCTGGACAGACCCTGTTTACACACCACACCCCATTTAGTACAGGCAGTATCATTTACACTCTGGGAAATGCATACACGAGTGCATTGGGCCAGGGTGGGCTAGAGCATTTATATCTAGTGTAGCGTTCTGATCTGTTGGAGAAAAAAAACAGAGGGCAGTGGGTGTTGGCCCCGGTGGCGAAAAGATCCACTGCTGCTCTTCCAAACAGACACCATATCTGAGCCACCACAGAGGGGTGAAGCCTCCATTTTTTTCACCATAGGTCCGCCTCTGGAGAGCAAATCTACATCCACATTCAGTCGTTTGTTAGAAAGCGGATGCTGCACCACTGCAAGAGAGCTTGAGACAGCTAAAAGAGATGAATTAAGTGAGTCCCTCCCGTCTGCTGATGTTTGAAATCAGTCTTTTTTTCTGTTCTGACTAGAACATCTTGTTCTGTCATAACCTGGCAAAAATGTTTGAGCCAGCCGAACTTCTACAAGCTCTAGGCAGTTTATGTGAAATTTGGATTGGACAGGTGTCCAAACCCCCCTTACTACCACACAATCACACAGAGGCCCGCACCGTCTCGTGGAGGCATCTGTGGACACCGCATTGCAAAAGGAAACTCTCCTTATCGGTGAACTCAGCACAACAGGCCAGGCTCCCTCCAAAGGTGGAGAGCCAACATACAAGGAGCAGTTATTGTTAGTTTTCTGTGGCAGTGACGTGTTGTACACAACTGAAGGTAGCAGGTCCACCGCTGAAACTGGCGCATTTTCAGTGGGCCGAGTGGTACCACTGCAATCAGAGATGCCATCACGCTGATCAGTTGTGAGATCGTCTGGAAACGTAGTTTGTGTCCCAACTGAAACTGAGCGAGGCAGCACTGGAACGTGGCAGCTCTGCGCTCTGTTTGTCAGGGAGTATATTTCCAGCCTGAGAAAAGAAAAGAGCTGACTCTGTGACAGCAAGCTTTTTGGGAAGTTCACCGAAAACCCCAGAGCTTGAATGTGTGACAGAGCCAGAGACAGTTGTATTGTAAGCTGTTGTCTGGAGCTTGCATTTAAAGCTCATTTGTCCGGAAAAGTTGAAATGCCTACTTCTCTGAGGGGTATTAGCACTCCCTCCACACATTTTGTGAAGGTGCTAGGCACTAAACACTGACCAAAAGGCAGAACTAGGTACTTGTAGGCTCTGTACTTGAAAGCAAATCTTAGAAACCGATTGTGGTCTAGGTGTATCGCTTTGTGAAAGTAAGCACCTGTCAGGTTGATCGTAGCAAACCAATCGCCCAAGCTGGCAGCATTCAGAAGCTGCTTGAGTGTTAGAATTTTGAACTTGTACATTCTGAGGTTTTTGTCAGGTCCAAATTTTAATCAGATGAAGCTTGTCCCATTTGTTCAGAAAAACAAAATAATGGCTCTGTTTGTCTCCGAAGCGGGAACCGCATGTATACCTCCTTTTGCTAACAGTATTTCTCCCCTCAGAACCTCTGCTGCCTTGGCCTTGACCTCCGTGTTTATCACCCCAATCAAAAGGGGCAGTTACCCATAGCAACTCTTCCATCCGCCCAAGGTTGGAGTGCAAGCTTGCCAGAGGGGGAGATGTGTTGCTAGGCGACAGGCCTAGCAACAGTTGGCAGGAATTTGCGACCCCTGTTAATGTGTGAGACAGGTGTACCCTCATTTGACTGTCACCTCCAGTCTTTTGATTTTAACTTTCATCTGTTGAAAAACAGTCTTTATTGAAACGTTTAAGGGGTTTGTGATGTAACCGGTGGGTTGCCAGTTCGAATCCTGCCTGCTGATGGTGGTCAGAGGGCTCGGTGGCACCGATTGTATGGCAGCCCCACTTGTGTCAGCTGTGGCTACAGTGTATCTTACCACTGTCAGTGTGCAATGAGTGTATGGATGGGTGGGTGACTATAATGTAAAGCACTTTGGAGTCCTCGGACTTGATAAAGCGCTATACAAGTACAAGCCATTTACCATTTATGGGCGGTTTGCGAGTGCCTGAACTGGATTTGGGTCAACTGTCATGTCTGGGGATAATCCAGTGCAGCACCACTTCTTTCTCAGCTTGGACTTCACCTGTATGGTGTCAAGAGATTGCCCAAATTGGCAGTCTGCCGCCACTGGTACATCCAGGTAGATGTCCCTGTCCCTGTACGGGACAGCAGAGAACATCGGACACAGGCGCCTCTGCGTCACCAATGTTTATGCCACCTCTCTGTCCAGGGAGAGCGCTGCATAGCAGGAAACACAGAGGATGAAGTCTTCGATGATCCTGACCTCATTTAGGAGCGGGGTCAGAGGGGTCACTGGCGATGTCTGAGCTTCGAACTCCACCAGGCGCATCGCCTAGTATGTCTGGAGCATGGTGATGGAGCTCAGTGGTCACTTGAGCTCTGTAGATTTTTTCCAGATGAGTGACAGAAAATCTGCAGTATTTGGATGGAAGGGATGTGGGGTCACCCACACCATATTTGTGGGATGAGACCCAATATGCTGCCAGGAACGCTTACATGGTTGGATTATTCACCATTCTGAACACAGTGATGTGGGTAGACAGTGGTTTGTTCCACGATGACATCAGTTTTGAGGCAAAGTCTGGGAACATGGGTAGATGTTTTTTGACCATGGCTGTCTTTTTGGGGAGATAAACCCGGGAAACCACAAAGGTTTCTGAGCAGCAGGGGGTGAGAACCTCTCCACATCCAATGTTCCATCTGCACGTCAGTTCAGAGAGGGAAAAAGCAGGAAGCTGGACCCTACCATAAAACAAAAATGGTTTAAGAGTTGCTTGAGGTGCTCTGAGGTGATGACCTGTCCATCCAGTTCCTGAGATCTCAATCCTACCGAGCATCCATAGGATGTGATGGACAAATAGATCCGATCCACGGAGGCCTAAGCTACGGTCTTAGACGACCGAACGATCTTGCTGCTAACATTTTGATACCCGATATTAGAGCTCATCTTCATGGGTCTGGTGGAGTTCATGCCTTTGTGGGTCCACTATTTGGCAGGTAGTCATAATGGTATGCCTGATCAATGTATGGCAGTGATTGTAACTTACCAAACTTTACTCCTTTAGTTAAAATACATCTGGACTGCAACAAATACAAACATGGGACCACATATAGAACATGAGGAGAATCAGAACAATACCACAAGGCCAGATACCACCAATAAAACCAAAAAATGTCTGTTTATATTATATTTATCACCAAAACGGGATCTTTTGGTTGCAGGTTTGACTTTTTGATTTTTTTTCTCTGTTTTATTTTGTTCCCACCTGCAGGTGTTCACTGCCTCTGCAAACACTCCAGTTATGAGACGATTAAAACTGAATTAGACTTAAAATTCAGCACAAGACAGAAGATGTTTGTGCTGCTAATGAACTTCTTTTTATAAAAGCAGTTCCAGGTACAGTTTGTGTTCTTTACATGAAAGTGCAATTCATTTTGAATGCAGTTACGATGAACTGTGTGTTTCTGTCTGGTTTCTGTCATGACAGACTTTAGGAAACATGGAGACTTTATTCATGATTGTATAGAAGAACAAGAGCTGCATGAAAGAGAGGAGGAGGAGAGTTAGCAGAGTCCAAATGAACTCAATGTTCTCATGATTTTACTGTTTTTCATTTAAGTTCCTGACTGTCATCAGAGGAATGTTTAGTTGTTATCTCTTTGAACTTTGACCTATAAATCACTCCGACAGTAAAATACTTCTGAACTCAGGGGTTGAACCAGTGTTGTCAACATCTCACAGATTATTTTTAACTCTTTATCAGCAGACTGTTTGCTCCCTAGTCTTTAGCTGAAGGTATGAAAGATCCTGCAGAAAACAGTTGTATACTGATAACAGGATTTTATCTCCAACAAAGTGAAGCTGTTACCTTAAAAACACTACATTCAGTAGATAATCAATTGAAGGATGATGCATCACTTAAGTTTTTGCTGTTCTTTACAGGTTCCTAAAGATATTTAGAGGCAGTTCATCTGAATTAGGATGATTTTTTTTGTCCTGGCATGTCTTTTTGTCCAGTTTCTGTAAAAGTTTCAAGCCCATGCTACGTCCTGAGATGTGTTAAATGGTCAGGTAAAAATGCTGATACAGATAAAAACTCCAAAGAATCCCTCAACAGACCTTCAGGAGAAGTTTGAATTGCTTCAGAGAGAACTGCAGTTTGCTAAAACACCAGATATGACCTCTTGCCCACAGAAATATCGTTGATACCTCTGACCCTATGCCGATGGAAAATAACCTATGCTTAAATGTTTTTATAACTCTAGTGTTATGGTGAAAAGAAGTGTTGTCTGAATGCTTCCTGGAGCTATGTGTCAGTTTCTTTTATATGAATGATGTATATTTTACTGATTTAGATGTCAGAAAAGCTTTTAAAGTAATTCTAAAAGGGGATCAATGTGTTAAAATTTTGAAATGTAAACTTATTAGTCATTAGGCTAATTACATGGGACCTTGAATGTGAAGCAGCTTCAGTCTGCAGATCTTCACAGGTCCGTGTTTCATCCACCACTTTACTCTCTGAGCTTAAAGAATGTGATGGAACATATAATGCTTTCCTTTTTTTATTGGCTGACATTTCCCAAAGTCCGCATCTGGTTGGTTGATTAGGTCTTTGCAGTGACTTCTTTACCAGGAGGCTGACAGCTCTTGAGCTAGCTGGGTTCTGAAACACACAGAAAAACAGAACCACAGCACCTGCATGTAGAAGTCCAGTCGGGTCACAACTAATTCTTGCTTTCAGCTTTGTTAATTTGGTTTAATTTTTGTGGGAAATTCCTGCAAAGTTTTGTTATTCGAAAGATGTCAGTGTCACTTTGTGACTTTCTTCGAGAACAATTTTTCTTTTGGGTTCATTTCTGTTGCCAAATGATCCAAACCGGAAAACCATCAAATATGTAACAAATCAAGAGCCTTTCGCTCTGATTGACCTTTCTGGCTGGAACAACCACTACTGTGGTTCTCTCACCAGCTAAGCTCAGAGCGGGATTATGAGAGCTGCATGAGCCAAAGTCCAAGGATGTATTCACACCTGCCACTTTTGGTCTGCTCTAAACGGACCAGAGTTCGTTTCCCCCCTTGGTCCGGTCCTTTTGTGCAGGTGTGAATACACCCCAGGTCAGTGTTGTGAGTGAGCCAGCAGCCTGGTTCTAGACCCTCATAGTAGACACTCTCTTGTCCTGCCCTACTGTTGGTGGGAACTAGCATTTCAGAATGATTTAAAAAATCTTTTCTTTCTCGCCACACTGTCCGCTCTCAAGTTAACATCAGATATTATAAGTTTGGCTGGAAGCTCTTTCTTCAGAGGCCTAGAACACTTTAAAGGCTTAAATATTAATTTGAACATTCATTGCTTATTCAAAAAAATCCCCCTTTTCCTGTTTGCAAATATAGTCCTTGACAGCTTTTAATTTATTAGATTAGCAAATAATTAAAGAATTCATTGTTCACACATTCTCCTTAGATTATTTGGTAAATTATGAGAGAGATTATTTTCTTAGACTAAAAATACCTTATTGCAGCCTAACATCAGTCTGCAACAGAAGGACCCAAATAAATGGACAGTTGAGCCTGAAATCTTTTAATTAGACCAGCATTCTGACTGAAGGTTATATGTTTTGGAGCAGTTCAGCCAGAGTCCAGACTGGAATCTCATAGAGAATCTGTAGAGGGAAATAAAGATTAGGGTGATGGGAAGGAGGCCTGCCAACCTCAAAGACTTGAGCTCATCACCGAAGATAAATCATAGAAATACCAAAGGAAAGATGCAAAACGCTGATAAGCTGAACTTATACAGTGCCTTTTTAGTCATACCAAATACTCAGAAGATTTTTTCCATTGATAATTAAGAAAGGGACTTTTGACAATTTCAATAAAATGTAAATGAAAACTGCAAACTCTTAAGGAATGCACAGGTTCCTATCAGAAACACTTCAACTTCTTGGTTGAAAGAAAACATTTTTAATCTGGCCAGGTGATGAATAATTTTTGGAATGAATTGTAGCACTATCCATTTCTTAGAATATTCAGCTTTTTAAATTCACCAGAGAAACAACATAAACCAAGAATGATTATTATAATTATGATGTGTGCTTTTATGTCATATCTGTAGTGAGTGTCTGCTTGTTCCTGCAGAGTTTAGAAAGGTAAATGGACTGAACTTATATAGCGCTTTTCCAGTCATACAGACCACTCAAAGCGCTTTACAGCCACATTCACCCAATCACACTCATTAACGCTCACACATTCATACACCAATACACAGATCGGTAGGGGGCACATCAACATATGGCAGGAGGAAGCTGGAATCAAATCCACAACCTTCTGATTGCAAGACAACTACTCTTCCTACTGAACCACAGTCGTCTCTTAGCTGCTAAAGATAGTGCACAAGAGCGTGCACATGAAATTTAGATTATGTACCCTTCATAAAGGTCAGAAGGTCATCAGCTCTGCTGGAGTTTTAGCTTTTCTCCAGGAGCCGATTAACTTCTATCCACTGGACAGATTAAAAACAGCCCAGCAGAGCAGATGAAGCCATGAAGACTTTTATTGTGTGTCCTCCAGCATGTAATCAGACTGGAATCTGTAACAGGAAGCAAACACTGCAGCACTGTCTGCTCTGACCCTCTGACTGAATCTTTGTGTTAAATAACTGAAATTAATTCTGATGTAGGCCACATGATGGACATAAACCATGAAATTCCAGGAAAATAGATCAGGAGATAAAAAAAGATAAAGAAATACAAGGATTTAGATGCTGATAAAGGTGACTTAAGCTAGCGTTGTGAAAGAAGAGCTGGAGGTGATGGAGAAGACAGATGACCTCTCTGAGTATTGATCAGGGCGTACATTGACAACCTGATGGATTTCTGGTAGGGGGTGGTCTGGAAGCTTAGAGAGGAGAATCTGTTTTAATAAAGATTTTAAGCTGAAGAGACTGACTGCTTCAGTTTAATAAAAATGGGCCAGAACTCATTCACACAACCCCCATTATTGGTCTGGTCTGAGTCTAAGTTTTGGTGTTAACATGACTGTAATCACCATATATATTATTGGACTGGACATGGCCTCTTAGCTGCTAAAGATAGTGGCGTTCACATGGAATTCAGGTTATGTACCCTTCATAAAGCATATTGTTGATGTTTTGGCCCAACCAGTGAATGGGCATTAGCTGTTTATTGGCCATCAGTAGTGGCCCTGCTTACTAGCCTGCACGCTGTGGGGGAGGACCTGTAGCACAGCAGAGAGCTTGGGGAGGGACCTGTGGTGATGATTTGTGATGATGTTGATAATGGTGATGTGGTGGTGGTGATGGTGGTGGTGGTGGTGGTGGAGATGGTGGTGATGGTGATGATGATGGTGGTGGTGGTGGAGATGATGGTGACGATGATGGTGGAGGTGGTGGTGATAGTGATGATGGTGGAGGTGATGATGGTGATGATGATGATGATGATGGTGGTGGTGGTGGTGGAGATGATGGTGACGATGATGGTGGAGGTGGTGGTGATAGTGATGATGGTGGAGGTGATGTTTGTGGTGGTGGTGATGGTGATGATGGTGATGATGGTGGTGGTGGTGGTGGAGATGATGGTGATGGTGATGATGGTGGTGGTGGTGGTGGTGGAGATGGTGGTGATGGTGATGATGGTGGTGGTGGTGGTGGTGGAGATGGTGGTGATAGTGATGATGGTGGTGGTGGTAGTGGAGATGATGGTGATGGTGATGATGGTGGTGGTGGTGGTGGTGGAGATGGTGGTGATGGTGATGATGGTGGTGGTGGTGATGATGATGATGATGATGATGGTGATGATGATGATGGTGGTGGTGGTGATGATGGTGATGATGATGATGATGGTGGTGGTGGTGATGGTGGTGATGATGATGGTGTTGGTGGTGATGATGATGGTGGAGCTGACGGAGCAGGTTTGTGCTGGGTCCTGGCTGCTTCCAGACCTCCAGGCTCAGAACATGTTTGACCTCTACGCTGCAGTGTGAGTGAGAATTGAACACAGGATTTGTGGTTGATTTATGGGATGCAGACGTGTGTTAGAAGTATGTGACACTCATAATGAGCAGAAGCAAACTTACATGAAACAACATGACATGAAACCATAATTAGATGGTGTTCTGAGGTTAATTATGCTGAATGAATCAGAGATTGGCTGTTTATCCGAACACTTTCTGTCGGTATTCTGTTCTATTGGACCGTTTGTTTGTTTATAAAACGTTCACAGTTTCCTCAATAATAAGAGAATTTATGATTTGCTACAAATGTTGTAGACTGCACAATGTTCATTGAGATGACAAAAATCCCTAGAACTCCATCTCAGACTCTACAGGCCTGTTATTAGGTTGAAGGTCAAAGTTTATGACAGCGCAACTAGAAAAACACTAAACAAATGTGGCTGTTTAGAAGAGTTTAGAAGAAAACAAAATGGCAGCGGGACTTAGGTTTGCATCTAAATGAAGCACAAGACTTCTGAAACATCTGGAGATCTTTGCCCATAAAGCACAGTACCATGTTTGGATGAAACCAAACACAGCAGATCAGTACAAACAGCGACTGTCAAGCACGGTGGTGAAGGGGTGATGATCTGGGCTTATTTTGCAGCCACAGTCCCTGGGCACCTTCAGTCATTGATTGGACCATGAACTTCTCTGTAAACCAAAGCATCTTATAGTTAAGTGCGAGTCCATCTCACAGCTGATCCTTGGTCCAAGCTGGGTCATCAACAGGACAAGCATCCCAGAATGGCTAAAAAATAAGAGTCAAGGTGCCGCAACGGTCCAGTCAAAGTCCAGGTCTCAACCTGATAGAAATGCTGTTGACGGGGCTCAGGTGGCTCGGGTGGTAGGGGTTCCTCTTATAACTGGTGGGATGCCGGTTCGAACCCCCCTCAGTTGTTTTCCTTGGGCAAGACATTTCACCCACCTTGCCTGCTGAAGGTGATCAAAGGGCTCGGTGGTGCCGATTGTATGGCAGCCTCACTTCTGTCACTGCCCCATTCACACACTAACAGTGGTGAATGGGTGGGTGAATAGGTGGATGACTGATTGTAGCGTAAAGCGCTTTGGAGGCCTCGGACCCAATAAAGCGCTATAGAAGTACAGACCATTTACAATTTGTGGGACCTTCAGAGAGCCGAGCAGAAACCTGAATGAACTGAAGCAATGTTGGAAAGAAGAGTGGAGCAAAGTTCCTCCAAAATCAGGACAAGGTCTAATAAAGTCAGAGAGCAAATAACTGCTGAGAATTCTTGATGTTAAAGGAGCTTCTACAAGCTGTTGGACCATGAGGTGCACACCAATCAACATGTGGCTTTGCACTGCAAAACCTCCTGCTGCAGGTGGATCATTTCAAATGATCTTTTATGTGACTTCCAGGAATGATCCATTTGTGAAAGCAGCTGTTTACTGGTGTTTGTCTTCATTAGTTTGTTTCATGTAAATCCAGCAGAGCTGGGTTGTCTGAGGCTGTTTTATCAACAGCAACAACATAAGTGACCATTCACACCCATCTCCTGCAGCTCTCAGCTAATGTCCTGTAGATGTTAAGAACCTGAGATCATTTTCAGATCCTTTGAGAAGACAACCCCATCTGCTGGGTTTGGAGGTGTAGACGTGACACTCAGGAGAATCAGTCCCGTTTGACAAGGACACATCCAGGAAGCACGTTGGAAGCGAGTGTTGTCAGCTGCAGATACCAGCTGTCGCTCTACAATGTCGATTTAAAAATACATTCACCCATCTGATGCGATGAAGACGCAGGTGATGGAGGCTTCCAGTCAACCCTTTGACCTTCTGCTGATAAAATGTTTGGTTTGTTGCACAGAGTAACTCCAGCTGTTCATGAAGCTAATGAGAAACAGAAGATATCAGGAATGTGATTTAGTGTAGAAGGGACAGGAATTTGGTAAAATATGAGGGAGAAAAGCAGAAGCTGAGAGGAGAAAGTCTGAAGAGAAGCACTGAGGAAAATCAGTTGAGATAAAACTAAGAAAGATGAGATGAACTGAAGAGGAGGTGATGAGGTCAATCTGTGTGATGGGTTTGAATATGCTAAACATGGTAACAGGTCTAGGAGGGAAACCCAGACTTTCCTCCTTCCAGTGACACGTTCTAATTCCTCCAGGACGAACCCTATGTGTTCACAGGCCAGAAGGTTAATTTAATCTCCCCACTGAGGTCTAGGTGTGGTCTAGGTGTGTTTGTGGGCCTCCTTCCAGAGCAGTGTATGCAGAAAATCTCCAAAAAGAGGTTTCTTAACAAAACCCTTGAACCAATTGAGCGTCAGTATGGAGGAAGCTACTTCCAGACCCTTGGATCCAGGATCTGGTTCTTTTGGCCATGATGGGTTTTCCATGACCATGGATGAGGGTTGGAATGTCAATGGAGCACTAAATCCAGAGCTTCACCTTCAATGAGCAACAGCCTCATTACTGAAACCTGCTCCATCCATGACTCAGTAACAGGACACCAGGATACTTGAACTTGTCAGCTTGCGTCAGACACTGAGACAGAAAGAACGTTTAATCCCATCTGCTGCACACTTGAACCTATGCACTCCAGCCATGAAGGTCATGGCTTAAACATGCCAGCAGCACAGCATCATATGCAACAGGCAAAGATAAGATCCTGAGGTTCCCAAAATGCCATGAAATCCTGTTCATCAACAGGCCCTACATGATCAGAGACACGAGGAAACCCTGGAGACTCAAGATAGACTGTGTGGACTTTCATAATCAATCAAAGTGAACAGGTGAAGGACAGAAGATGTATTTTAGGACAGTCTTGTCTTTAAGGGTCTTACACAGGAGCATCTTTAGCTGATCATTTGCTGTATGACAGGTTTCTAAAGAAAGCGGTAATATAATCGTTTGCTGACTCTAAGGTCTAGTTTCAGTTGTTCCTGAATGTTCTCCAGACCTTTGGTGAGCACCATCGAGTGTTTGAGACATCAGGAGATGCAGGAGAGTGTGGGCATGAGATGAAAGTAATCAGGTGTCGAGATGAGAGCTGTAGAAAGATTTGCGCTCAGAGCTATTGATGACCTCTGACACTGAACTCTCCCACAGCAGCTCTCACCGCTGCATCCTCACCTCCAGTTACCCACTCACCATGAATTAAAGACCAACTGCACATCTCTGTTGCTATGGTTACCATCATACCTCCCTGCTCAGGTCTGCCTCCACCGCTGTCATCTCCAGAGGACGGATGGTTCTGATCGTGATCAGTTTGCTGTTATAGTCTCAGGAGCTCTTCTGCTGAGACCGTTGGCTGTTGCTTGGTAACGGCTAATTTATAGCCAGCTGATGACGGCTGTGTTTGTGGTCCTTCTTTATAGTTAAAGCTGCTGTAGGCCACTTCTGGTCAGCAAAGTTTAATAAGTACAACAACAACCATTTTCAAGTGGCTTTATTTCTAATCCAGAACATGTTCTGTTACTCCCCTACTTTAACTGGATCAGTAGTGTTGAAGAACCCCAGAACGTTTACCGGAAGATCATATGAGCTGTTTGGTCCACTGGACTGGACTCAGAAATGGCTCCTTTACTGTGACCACAATTCAAACTCGGACACTTGAAATGTTTTAGTCTACAAAGTTTCATGTTGAAATGAAGCAAATGTTTTCTTCTTCTTCTATTTAAACTCCCGTCCATCTGCTGGTCCATTAAATCAGTCTGTCCATCACTCCATCGCTTCTCACCCATCTGTCCATCCCTCCATTCATCCATCAGCTGCTGGTTACCCACTCTGCCTCCTTTATGGTATTAATGGCCGTCTCCCCCTCGTTTCTCATGTCTGTCCAGTGTGTGTGTGTGTGTGTGTGTGTGTGTGTGTGTGGTCTGACTGATGGCTGGTGTGTGTCAGGGCATGACAGGGTCTTTAAATACGGGAGGCAAAGGGAGAAGAAAAGGAGCGACCCAGCCAAGACGAATAGAGGCCGAGGCCACAGAGCATGCTCAGATTTATGGGGCGGGGGGGTTGATGGTTAGCCTAATTTGCAGCTTACTGAATAGAAACAAGCTTCCTCTGACGGATGGGTTGGGGGTCATGAGTCAACATCACTGATGTTTCCACATCCGGGCAGATTCTTTAGGAGACAACAAACCTCCTCCAAGGTTGTGAACTTATTTAAATCCCTAAGAGTTGGTTTATATCCAGAGGCAGTGAGGAGAGCAAACAAAGCTCTAATCACAGGAGGAGGATGGATAAGAATTTGAATTTGTTTTTTATTTGCTGTAATCCAGAATCATCAGAAATGTGCTTAGAATAAGCACAATAATTTGTTTGATTTGATTATATATTCCCATGTGACATTAGCTGGAACTGTTTGTCTGGTGCCTGGAGACCCAGTCCTGGTGACATCTGTGACCCGGTGCTGGATGACTTACCTGAGTTTCTGAGATGCTCTAATAACTTACATACAGGTGTGTTACAACCACTGGAGGAAAGATTTATTCCAGATCATTGTTGGGACCACGCAGACCGTTCATCATGAATACCAGATCAACCGCTGATACTGGTGCCTGTCAGTGTGAATGACCTTTGATCCGGAAATCATTTCCAGTTCTGGATTACTGCAGGGATTGTTGATGTAATTATTACCAGAACATGGTGGACTACTGTGGAAACGTCTACAGGGACTAGACAGTTGGGACCATTACTGGGACATTTAGATAAGTGCTGATCTTATCTGGAGAGTAATTTGTGGTAGAACTCAGGGAGCCATCCGGTTCTTGTTATGATTTGGGGTTGTTTGGGTTTGGGTTTTTTCTTTATATGTTATTTAACAGTTGAAGTTTTAAATCATGTTTCTGTTTATTTTTGTGATCATGTTTTAGTCTTGTTCATGTTTTGTCAAGTTTGGTTTTTGGATCTGGTTATGCTTTTGCTTCATGTTTTTCTAGTTTGTGTTCAAGAGTCTCTGTTTTTGCCGCAGCCACGTTTTGTTCTGTCAATTAAATTTATTCAGTTCACCTGCTCCAAGTTAATCTGTCTCCTTGGTCCACCTGGTTTTCACTCCATATATACACACCTGTTCAGTTAGTCATCGTGGAAACCTTTTTCTAAGATCATGTCTTGTTTTTTGCTCCTGCCATGCCTATCTCGCCTGCCCGTTTGTTGTTTTGTTTCTGCCTCCTGCTGAGTGTGAATTTGTGTTATTAAACCTTTGCACTTACCATCACGCTGCCTGCTCGTCTGCATTCTGGGGTCCTATATCTCGCAAGCCATAACAGTTAGTTTGTATTCAAGAGTCTGTTTTGCTGCAGCCACGTTTTGTTCTGTCTGTCAATTATCTTTATTCGGTTCACCTGCTCTAAGCTAATCTGTCTCCTTGCTCCACCTGGTTCACGCTCCATAAATACACACCTGTTCAGTTACACATCGCGGAAACATTTTCAATTATGCTCATGTCTTGTTTTTTCGGATCATGCCATGCCTGTCTCGCCCGCCCATTTATTGTTTTGTTCCTGGCTCCTCTGTGAGTCAGTTTTTGTTTTTTATTCATTAAATACTTTTTTCACTTACCATCATGCTGCCTGATAGTCTGCATTCTGGGGTCCTCCATTTCGCAAGCCCTGACAGTTCTTGGTTGGAGGTTCGGGGACATGGATCTGGGTGCAGTTTCAATCACAGGAGCAGCAAGCTTGTTCATCAGCATTGTACAATGACTGCAGACCTCCCTACCCAGTATCTTCAGACTGTGGGCAAAAAAAGTGACAATCTGTAGGGGAAGTAGATCTATCAGAGGCAAATATTACAACCTTAGTGTTAAATACAACCATTTCCTGCTCCTAATTGCCATTTAAATGAGCCTAGAGATCCTAACGAGGCTCGTTAATCACAGCCTCCTGTCTGGGAATCAGCATTTTTTCCAGGTTTTTTTCTTCAGTGTGAAATGAAAGAACAGATTGATTCCCACATTCTAACTTTTAATCAATGTTTTCCATCAGTATTACACTAATTAACTGACAAAATGTGTGTTTTGTCAGGCAGAAGGGATGTACAGTCCGTCCAGCTGGTTTAAGCTACAGTCTTCCTGCTCTGTTCACAGTACCTGGTCAGTGCAGCTAGCATGCTAATAACCATTTCACCTGAGAGCTCTGATTAGCATGCATCAAGCCCCAAGTTTAATTCTGCCTGCTTAGCTGATGCTAAGTTGGTTACTTTCATGTATTGTTTTCTTTTTGGTTTGTTATCAGCTGGTCAGAAATGATGCAATTGTAAGATTTTGACCAGATCAGTTGCAGTACTTTTCTTTTTCTCTTTTTCTCACTGGTTATTGTGATGCTTCCAGCCTCTCTTTGACCTTTAATCTGTTGGACACTGATCTGTGTTGGGTGGGTATCTCCAGCAGTCGGACTCCATCCAGCAGGTTGAATATATTATCAGCGTTCTAACACATCCATAACACTCAGCCTTTGTGATATGAATATTGCACACACTGCTACTGCTATGATGGTGTATCTGCAGTATGATGAGCAGCCCTGCTGTGGTGGGAGAGGAGCTGTGAATGGTTTGGTGCAGGTAGATGTTGGGGATGCAACTAAAGTAGGGTGCAAAAGTGCAACCAGTCGGTCTGCAGCCCTGTAAAACTGTTTATTCTCAACCTTATGGCTCAAAACATTCACAGTTTTTATAATAAAACCAGTTTTATGTAGCAAATATATTTTATTCATACTAATGTTTCCAAAACAAAGATTAATGTAAGCAAGAATACACAGAACCACAGATTAAAGGCTAGAACAACAGAATTAAAACCTTAATGTTCTGACAGCCAAGGGTCACTTGGCCTACAGTGGGACAGACATAATGGAAACTGTTACATGGTTGGTCTCATTAAGAGAAGGGAGAACAAGCTGGACCACAAACGAACCCTTTGAGCAGGGAAGAAGCAAATATTGATTCTAACCGGGTCGGTATGCCCATTTTGGACCCATGTCTTAGCGCTTCATCTCTTCTTACTTCCATTCTGTTCCAGTTTATAAACCATGTTACCTTTTATTTTTCATTGTACTCGAGTATTTTCACAAATTGCTCATAAAAATCAAACATGAAACATCCATATTTAATTTTTTGTTGTAAAAACGTTGTGTTAAAACTAGTTGTTATTTATGTTGGTTCTGATCCAAGTGTTGCTGTTGCAGATATTATTTATTGGATTCATTTATGAGGCTACGCCTTGATTCTAGATAATTACTGGAAATCCTCAGTTGTCAAAGGAGCAGGTCCGATTTGACTCATGGTGGGAATCGTTCGTTGGACTTGGCACCATTTAAGACCCAAAGAAGTCAGGATCTCAACAGCAAAAACCACAAAGGTATGAAATGTTGAAATATCCGTGACTCTAAAACATTTACGTTGTTCTGGGTTTTCTAACTGAGCCATTTTACCTCAACAAGCAGCTTTTAGACCCAAATACATGGAGGAAAACCCAAAGGTTCAATATGGCTTCTTTAAATTCTGTTAGTCAGCATATTAGGATTTGATTTAATTGTTTCTTAAGAAAATCAATAAAACTAATGTGACAATTACTCCTGGTTTGCATTTATATGGTTGGATGCTGGGCCCTAAATCCGGATAATTAGCATCACAGCAGCTTGATTGATTAAAGCTGGAAGAGGGAGTTTCTACTGAAAGCAGGAGAAGCTGCTCTGGGGAACATGCAGTCACCCAGGTTGTGGCTCACATTAAGTTGTTTTCTGGAGAGAGTAAAATCTTGAAAACTGATAAAGTAGATCATTATTCTTCAGCTTTCTTCTCAGTACTCTACCTGAAAACCAGGATAGTCAATGTAATCCAGGAGCTCCATGGACTGAAACAGACAGTGCCGGAATTTTAACTACAGCCTGCAGGGCAGGTGGCCTCCACAGCACACGGTCATTTGTCTCCTAGTCGATGGTATTGACAAGACAAGGTCCTGCTGGGAGCCTAAAGAGAAAATCAACAGTCCACAGTAAACAGGATTTATGTCCAAAGTGTTTTCTAAGTCAACTGAAAAGCTGCAGTATCGAATGTGGAGCTGCTCTCTGATTTATTCTCTTTAAGTTGACCACAATTACTTTCCTTCCCTTATTTGTTTTTAACACATCTTCTGTATATTTTTCAGTGTTTGGGTCTTTGGTTCTTGATCTCTGCTGAACACGGAGAGTGGGGTTGTTCCCACAGTTCTGGTGGTTCTGATAGTTTTGGAAGTGGAAGTTCAGTCAGTTACCATTCAGAAAATATATGATGCAAAGAGCTATGAGCTATACATGAGATTTAATTCACAATGTTCAGTTAACCCACACATTAGATGGTAGTTGATTTAAACTGCTGCTCCTTGTGACGTCTAACTCTGGGTCAGGATCAGGGTCAAGGTCAACTCACCAGCTGATGTTGAGACAACCCAGTTCCAGTTATTAATCCAGTGGTCAGAAATACCAGTCAGGTATCTGATGGATGTTCACAAACACAGCTGATCATACAAAAACATCATTTTGCAACAAAGTGAGACGAAGCTGTGTGATGATGTTGTGTAGATGAACTGTGTCTGGTCCTCCAGAATTACTGTCCTGCAGCTGCTCCAACACATGAATCCAATGTCTGAATTCTCCCATCAGCATTCAGCTCTGCAGAGGCCTGGTAACAAGCCTTTCCTCTGATTCAGGTGTGTTGGAGAAGGTAAGTGTCATGTTCAGTGTGTGTTGAGGACCCGAATGGCAACAGGGCAGAAGCAGACACATAATCATATTTAATGATGAAGCTGAAAAAACTCAGAACTGTGAAGATGTGATTGTGGCGTGCAAACCAGGAGAGAACAATCACCAAAACGCAGAGCAGCTGGCGAAAAACAGGAGAAACACTGAGGATCCAACTAACCAAAAGCTAAGGATTAATACCATCAAAAGAGTGTAAACTAGAGGACAGCTACTATCAACACAAAGGAATGCACTAATATGAACCCTAATAACACTACAATGATCTAAAGACAAACACAAGTAAGAACAAAAACACAAACAGTTTTGGATCATGACAGGATGCATGTAAAAGCTGCAGGATAGTAGCTCTCCGGGACTGTACTTGGGCTACACTCAGACCCAGAAAACTACAGAAAGAGGATGAAACCCACTGGAAGAGATGGTTTTAGCTCTGATGAGCATGCTTTCTGTGGAAAAAAACAACCCGGTTCTTTGCTTCTACAGAACCATGGAGGAGCTGGCTACAGACCCGCTCCAAGATCGACAAGAACTGAACTGGTGTGTTTTGGATCTCAGGTACTTTTATCCTCTTGTTAGATAGTTAGCCCAGTAACCCAATCTGTTCTTTAGTAGTTGTTGCCTCCTCCTTTCTGTGGCCAGTCTCTGATCTCACTGATGGTCAACTGAGGGTCAGTTCGATGACCAAGAACATGTTGTCTGAGGTGCTGTTTTTATATGTTCTGTTATATTGGTAACATACTGGATCTAGTTACAGTTACCAGAACCTATAAAATAATAAGAGCTCAGACATTTCTGAAATACCCAAACAGCACAGATAATGTTGGGTTTTTCCATCTCTAACAGTGTTAGAGCTGAGGTACTGCTGAATAAATACCAGTAGATCTGTTGATGATTTAACTTCCATCCTTTCTCCTGCATGGCTGTAACAGCTGGCCGACTGCTTTCCCAGGGTGATTTACTGTTTGAAGACCCTCAGGGGAGGCGTTTGCATGTGTCGGAGTCATTCAAAGACATTTCCAGATGGGATATACCCACACCGACAGCTCCGTGCTTGTATAGTGTTTCGAACGTAAGTGGAGCTACAGGTCAAGCAGCAATGTAGTGTGTAGATTCATTTTGAACAGTGTTTCTTCTTCCACAGTGTAAATCTTTAAAGCTAGAACTGAATTTTACATTTAAGTTAGTATCAGATCTGTTCATTGAGGCGATACCAAAAAGGGGGTTTTACAGAGAGTACTGTCCAGTTAAATCCAGTTAGGATCCAAATTAGTTTAAAGGCCAGGCAAGTTTATTTAAAGTACATTTCAGTAGCAAGACAATTCAAAGTGCTGTACATGAAAAAACAAAAAGAGATAAATAGGAAAATTACATTACAGTGGCATAAGGAAATTAAATTATTAACAAAGAATTAAAAATAAAAAATATGAATATTTAAAATGATAAGATGATAATAAAAAGGATAAAAATGAAAAATTAATGATAAAATAATTGATAAGAAATGAAAGGAAATCCTTTTCCTCTTTGTTCCATTAATTCCAGCAAACATCTGAAGTACTGATCCGTCTGACCACAGTCTCCTGTGTGTGACGGTCCATCCCAGATTCCTCCAGAAGCAGAGAGGTGGTCATCACCAGTGAAGGTTGGCATCAGGCTTCTGATCTGCACAGCTGAGCTTGTGAATCTCTCTGTGTTGTGGAGCTGGACAGAGGTTTCCCACAGTGATTCCTGCTCCATGTGGTTCCATCAGCTGTTGATGGATGATGGTTCAGGATTCAGTTCAGTCTGAGGCATCAGGGACCACGGCTGTGCAGGGTCGGTCTGCTTACTAAAATTCCTTCAGGTTTCTGCAGTTCGAGGTGGAGGTTCTGGTCTGATATGGTGAAAACCTAATCGTCCATCTACGTCTCAGCCCTCATCCCGGGTCATAAGAGTTCAGTCGCTCTGGAAAGAACCGAGTTTGGTTACTAGGAGGAATATGCAAATATCTTTGAGAAATGTTTTGTCTATTCATTGATTTTTCTCACACATTTTTTCTCAAGTTGGAGATCAGCTGAACCTCTTTGCTTCTGCAGAAAAAGGAATCACAGGTTTTCACTTTCCTCCACTCTAGTCAGCAAATAAAACTGAAAACTCAGCATTCTTCTGCAAGTCATGATTATTCCAATTACATGTTACCCGACATCTTCACTGAATCAAAAACAAAAAGAATCTCTTTGGTCCATGAAGCCATTGTCTTGTTTTCTGCTAAAACACCCTGAGGTGAGAGGTCAAGGAGAACTTGACTTGGATAGTTTCCTTCTGAAGTTTCTCTGAGTCTCTGCAGGACTGAGTTGACTAAACGTGTCTCAAACGGCCTCCGCCTTCGTCTGGTCTCTACAAACCAGCAGCTGTTTCATGTTCCTGACAGAGCTGAGACCCAGGAATGTTTTCACAGCTCTGAGATCCTTCGCTTGGAAATATTTCAGCCATCAGCATCTCATTCTAAACAGTCAGGAGTCTTGAGGAATCCTGCAGCCAACAAACATTTAGAAGAGAAACTACCAGAGAACAGATATAGCTGAACATTAAATGCTCAATGAGACACATCTGGCCACTAATTCCAACCAGTCAAACCCAGATGACATCTATTAAAAGAGCTCAGTGTCCAGTTCTGCTCCAACAAAACATCTTTATGTCTGTAGCCAACATCCCACATTTTAGGTCAACACCGAAGTACAGAGGTTTTCAGAAGATTTAGATAATTTGATATGGCTTTAAAGAAAACTGGAAACTCTTGAGTGGGCCGTTTATTTTGGTGTTCTGACAGCCGACTTTTATGCCTGTAAGTCACGGTGCTACAGATGTAAACAGGTCCGGGAGGGAAATCTATCACACTTCCCAGTAAAACTCTACAGTTCCTCCTGGGGAATCCCAAGTCCTTCCACAAAACAAATAGGATAGTCACTACAGGGATGGTTCTGGTTCTGCTCTGGGTCTCCTTTCAGTGGGTTTGTTCAGCCACTTGTATCCACACTCATGTTTTTTCTGCCAGGACCCACATCTGTTCTCCTGAAGGCATGGTGTCTGGCCCAACCCAGAGGAAGCTTTCCATCTTTTTCTGGTTCAGAACCTTTTCCTCAGATTGTGAGAACTGGCTCTTTTATGACCCAAGTATACAATCTCAATATACAGCGGTTGGACAACTGAAACTGAAACACCTGGTTTTAGACCACAATAATTTATTAGTATGGTGTAGGGCCTCCTTTTGCGGCCAATACAGCGTCAATTCGTCTTGGTAATGACATATACAAGTCCTGCACAGTGGTCAGAGGGATTTTAAGCCATTCTTCTTGCAGGATAGTGGCCAGGTCACTACGTGATACTGGTGGAGGAAAACGTTTCCTGACTCTCTCCTCCAAAACACCCCAAAGTGGCTCAATAATATTTAGATCTGGTGACTGTGCAGGCCATGGGAGATGTTCAACTTCACTTTCATGTTCATCAAACCAATCTTTCACCAGTCTTGCTGTGTGTATTGGTGCATTGTCATCCTGATACACGGCACCGCCTTCAGGATACAATGTTTGAACCATTGGATGCACATGGTCCTCAAGAATGGTTCGGTAGTCCTTGGCAGTGACGCGCCCATCTAGCACAAGTATTGGGCCAAGGGAATGCCATGATATGGCAGCCCAAACCATCACTGATCCACCCCCATGCTTCACTCTGGGCATGCAACAGTCTGGGTGGTACGCTTCTTTGGGGCTTCTCCACACCGTAACTCTCCTGGATGTGGTGAAAACCGTAAAGGTGGACTCATCAGAGAACAATACATGTTTCACATTGTCCACAGCCCAAGATTTGCGCTCCTTGCACCGTTGAAATCGACGTTTGGCATTGGCATGAGTGACCAAAGGTTTGGCTATAGCAGCTCGGCCGTGTATATTGACCCTGTGGAGCTCCTGACGGACAGTTCTGGTGGAAACAGGAGAGTTGAGGTGAACATTTAATTCTGCCGTGATTTGGGCAGCCGTGGTTTTATGTTTTTTGGATACAATCCGGGTTAGCACCCGAACATCCCTTTCAGACAGCTTCCTCTTGCGTCCACAGTTAATCCTGTTGGATGTGGTTCGTCCTTCTTGGTGGTATGCTGACATTACCCTGGATACCGTGGCTCTTGATACATCACAAAGACTTGCTGTCTTGGTCACAGATGCGCCAGCAAGACGTGCACCAACAATTTGTCCTCTTTTGAACTCTGGTATGTCACCCATAATGTTGTGTGCATTTCAATATTTTGAGAAAAACTGTGCTCTTACCCTGCTAATTGAACCTTCACACTCTGCTCTTACTGGTGCAATGTGCAATCAATGAAGACTGGTTACCAGGCTGGTCCAATTTAGCCATGAAACCTCCCACACTAAAATAACAGGTGTTTCTGTTTCATTGTCCAACCCCTGTATTTGGTTTGTATCTGGAGGCATGATAAACAAGGTTACATTTAGAATCTGTTTATTGTTCAACCTCTGAGCGTCTATAAAACCGCAGGATAAAAACAATGAACTTTACAGCAATCCCCCTCATAATCCAACAGTAGGAGTTATTTTAACCTGTCCAACTCCAAAACCCAAGGCTAAGCTGCAGTCTGTCTTCTCATGTATAATCGGCAGACCAGACAGTTCATAAGCAGCAGAAGTTGATGTATTTATGGGAAAATAAAAGCCAGTGTAACAATAATCAAACCACACAGAGGAACTGGTGACATACATACATTACTTCTTTCATCAGTCGATTCTGAGTCAGAAAATGACCGAATGAACTCTGATGGAGTCCTCCTAACAAACAGGAGCACAGAGACCCGAGGAAAAGGGGTTTTACCCAACAAACAAACTCATCGGCCTTTGTTAACGGCCCCCTACCCCAACCTGGCACCCTACCAGGTTCGGCCCGTGTCAACCATCACAACCCAAAACAATCTAGAGACTTCAGCATCTCAGTGAGAATCCCATCCAGCCGTGTTAGGGTTAGGGGTTAGGGTACCTCCAGGTACTGACCAAGCGACAGAAATATTTGAGTCAGCTGAACTTTGTATTTTTACTTTTTTAGCACAGCTCCACCTACCTCTAACCTACAGCAGGCATCAGTACAGTTTTAGGTTGTTTTCAAACTTAATAGTCCGGTAGAATCTGTAATCTGTTACATCAGTTTGTTAAACGAACCGGACCTTCTGAATCACGTGTTCCCCTTTTCACCTGAGGCGGTTCTGAGAGTAAGAATGGCGCGTTTTGTAGTTCTTCATATCAAGGGAACTGCTATTTCCTTTCAGCAGGTCGTGTATTTTCACATATTGTTGAATCAGAATCAGCTTTAATGGCCAAGTTTGTATTCACAACCAAATAATTTCACTTTGGTTTCAATCACTCACAGCAAACAGACATTAAATTAATAAGACAAGACATTCCCACTGCCTCAGTTTTCCTGCTGAGTAGCTTGAAAACTGTTCTTGTGAGTACGTACCAGAAGTTCTGATAAACTTCCATCCAATCAAAACTTTTAGCTCACCCTCTGGCTGTGTTTACCCACAGTGCCCTGCATTGTAGTTTGTTTCCTGCATTTGGTTCACTCGAAGCGGACCGACACCCATTTGTTAAGTGGACCAGAATTTGCTTTCTCACACCTCCCCAACTTAACTGGACCTTTCAAATAAACCAGCCAGAGTTCTAACTGTGACCTTCATTGTGCCGTCTCAGAAATCCATCACTGGAGGATGTTATTCAGACTTAAATCTTTGTATTGCCCCTTAATCCTCCATAAATACATCAAGACTAGATGAGTCATAACTTCTGATCAGAAAGAAGTCCCCTGGTGGCTTTGAGCCTGCAGAGAACTACTCCGAATATTCCAGCAAGATGCAGAAAAGTCGATTTTTGTGTAGTTTTAGTATTTTTAAATGCCAGTTGCTCTGCTTTAAACTCTGCTGCCTGCTGGTTCTGAACCTGTGACAGCAGCAGTTTCTACCTCCTGAACTCTCAGGCTTGTCTCTGTGACATTTAGAAACACATTTACAGCCTAATTTAATTCAGTGGATTCAGACTCACTGTTCAACATGTCTGGGTGGTGCTTCATGGTGCTTCAGCAGAGAAGGGCACAAGTAGACCTCTTGTTCAGCTGAAACTCGGCACCCGTCTCCTCCCCCTCTCCCTCCATCCTCCCCTCTGTTCGCTCCATTTAACTAAACCCACCAGCTACATGAATACCCACGAACAACCAGGAACTCTGCCAGCAGCTCCATTACTATCTGCACTCCACCTCCTCTTCATCCCGCTCTGTTCTCTCGCCATTTTTTCCCCTGCTCCTCTTCTCCCTGTCCAGATCTCTCCCAGCCGGTGCAGTTCATGGGCCAAAACTACGAGCTATGCTGAATTCTGCAGAAACCAGCACATGTGATTGCAGCAGCAAGTTGATCCATGTGCTTTTATGTTCCTGCTGATGGTTAGAGAGGTGCACTCCTGGAGTAAAGAGGTGACTCACTGCACAGATCACAGTTTTCAGGTCTACTGCTTGTTTTTTCAGAGACACAGTGTGACGCAGTGCTCTGGTTTCTGTTACAGATCCTGGTTCTGTTCTGAGTGTAGGTACGAGTTTCTGTCTGCTGGAAGTATGAAAATTAGATCTCATTTCTGAGCAGTCCTGTCAGTACTGGCTAATTAAACAGCCAACCGGAGATGACATGGAGTCATGTTGGTTTTTCAAACATCTCATGAAGTAAACTTAAATAAAGTTAAATTAATTGTTAGGCTGTCTCCAAACATGTTGAAAAGCAGAAATCATGGAGGATTGAGCGTTCTCTGCTGAGGACTTCCTCAGATTGGAGCTTTAAATGAATAAAATAGCTTAGATGGAAAACTGAATACAGTTAATATTAAATGGATAGTTACGGTGGGCTCTGTTGGAACCTTATGAGCAGTCAATAACTTACCTTTAAAATTAAAATCTTAGCTGAAAACCAGACTTCATCAAAGTGCGGATAGCAGCAAAGCGGGTCGAGTGGAGTGGAGCCGGTGGAAAAAGGACATAAAAGTACCGGTAAAGTTTTTTATTTTTCTTGTCATTAGGTTGAAAACTTTGTTCTTTTTGTTTTTTTTATTTTTCACAAATATCAACATCCTAAAGAAGAAAATGTATCCATCATCTTTCTGCAAGTTTCATGTTTTTCTTTAGTTTAAAACCTAAAAATAGAAATAAAATTGTGGCTCTTTAAAATAACAACACATTTTCTTCACTATGGTTACTTTGGCAACCTGTTTGGCAGTATGTGTTTGCATGGTCAGGACAAACTTATCCAGATTTGTTTAGATCATTGGTTCCTTAACTTTCATCTGTAGCCCTCAAACATTACATTGGAAGAGGCTTGTGATTCTGACTGTGGGTTGAGAGTTCAAACATTAATTTGTCAGTCAGTTTCAACAGCAGAAAGCATGAACCTAACAGACATAAAATTAAAAAAGACATAAAAAAAACCCTTAGACTCAGCACTGGTCTCCGCATGCTGCAGTATAACCAGCCATGCACAGAGAAAATATTAAAACCACAGACATACAGAGAAGAAGAGAGTTGTTGGGTGATATTGCAGGAGATGTAACATTAAAGTCAAAATTTCATCATATTTTGTTGTCAGAAAATTGAATAATATTGAAGGTAGAAAACAATAATAATTTCTCTTTTCACAGTTTTTCAAAGCAAGTAAATGATTAAAAAACTTTTCTTAAACAAGAGGCTTTGCAGACACGTCCTCTTATGCAGAACGGCTCTGTGTGTATGGATTAAAATGTAGGATATATAACAGCAGGGTGCAACTACCTGCTGATGTTAACACAAATGGATTGTTTTGGTGAAATGGTGAAAGTCTTTTGGTCAGGATGGATTCCCTGTTTCTCCACTGGAATCACTTTGTTCCAGGAATATGAAGCAATAATCATTAAGTGAAGAAACCACCCAAATCGGAGAGATGAGAACAAAACCCAGTTCATGTCACGTCTACAACAGATGACTTTGGAAATGAGTCAGCAGACCTCTGAGGTGGCTGCTGTTGTCGGTTTGTGCTATTTTCAGTTTTTCACCTAGGAAAATGTATTGTTTACTTTGTCGGTACAAAATGTTCACTCATGTTCATGAAAGTTTTGGCTTTGTTAAATTAAAGGTGACCTATTATAATTAATGAGTTAATGAGATTTCACCTCCTCAGTTCCCCCTTTTTTGAGCTACTTTCAGAATGAGATGTTTTAGGTCTCTGTCACTTTTATGTAGTACATGAAAAACAAACAGAAACTTATAAGACACAGCAATAAGTAAGCACATTTACGCAGATTTGCCATTTTTCTTCAGTTTTTCTGTAAATCATGACATGCTCTGATGCGAGTTCTCAAAGCAGTCCATGGTGAAGTGATTCATGCAAACTAGTACTGTCTTCAGCAATGTGACTGGAACATTGCCCACATGTGGGTCTTTGCAGCCAACAACAGAACATCTGCCTTTGAGGGCAGCCATTGTAAAGCACCTGTAAGGTAAAACCAGCCGGTGGGACGTGATCCTTTACTGGAAGTGGGCGGAGCTCTGCTTCATTTGCTAGTCAGGGGTGCGACTCAGGTAATGTTGCTGGGTGCCAGCGTAATTGTGACGTCACAATTAAACAGCTTTTGAACCATGCGTTTTCTAGAAAAAATAAAACATTAATTTGTAGCCAAAAAACAGCTGAATGATTTGTTTTTGCGTTTGGACTGTTGGTAGAAGCAATAGAGACCCAAATGGAAGTATAAAAACAATCAAAAAGGAGTTTTGCATAATAGGTCCCCTTTAAGTCACCAATCCTTCTCTCCAAGCCTGAACGTTGACTCTCTATAATAAGAAACTGCAGCAAAGTCTTTTATTTTCTCAGTGTTTGAGCCAAATGAAGGACAGCTTATATCCGTATTTTAGCTTCCTGTCTCACAACCATGTGTGCAGCACAAGCTAGAAGTAACTTCTTTAGGGTAAACTGAATATTTTGAGAAAACTAACCGTAGATGGACGTTGGGGGTTTTGAGGGACGTGGCAGAAGAACTTTTGGCTGCATTGTGTTTGTGTTTTTTTTTTTTTTTTGCACGGTGGCGCAGTTGGTAGCACTGTTGCCTTGCAGCAAGAAAGTCCTGGGTTCGATTCCCAGCCTGGGGTCTGTCTGCATGGAGTTTGCATGTTCTCCCCGTGCATGCGTGGGTTCTCACCGGGTACTCCGGCTTCCTCCCACAGTCCAAAGACATGCCTGTTAGGTTAATTGGTCTCTCTAAATTGCCCTTAGGTGTATGAATGAGTGCTTGGTTGTTTGTGTGTTGCCCTGCGATGGACTGGCGATCTGTCCAGGGTGTACCCTGCCTCTCATCCATAGACTGCTGGAGATAGGCACCAGCTCCCCTGCGACCCACTATGGAATAAGCGGTAGAAATGACTGACTGACTTTTAAAATATTTCTGGAAATAAATTGAGGTTAGGATGCATGCTCTTTAGATTCGGCAGCGTCTGCTGGATCTGTTTAACTGAATCAGAACCACTAGCAGAAGATGTAGATGTGGAGAGGCTCAAACTAACCCAGAGGAACCTGTAATTTTCTCCCTTTCATCACTCAGTAAAACCTTCTGGTTAGACACCTCATGCATGAGCTGCCTGTATTGATTAATGTAAGGAAACATGACTCATGTCACATGACCCTATTGGCCAATAAATACTCGTTTTGATTGGCTGTGTGAACATGCTACAACATTTTATGACAAAATGTGGACATTGTGTCTGTGTTTAGCTGCACTGGCAGTAAAGCGTCCCCCTCCCTGAATGTCCTCCCCACAGTATTTGTTTCATTTTGTCCCGTTTTCTGGACCTCCCCTTCAGTCAGAGAGAGGAGCTGCACCTCCTCATTGGCTCACGGGCAGATCAAGGTCCCTCCTTCCTCCTGAGGAGGAGGAGGAGTGAGGGTGGAGGGGGAGGCATGCAGACATGTTGCAACAGATGGTCTCAGCAGCAGCGGCGGCTGCGGCACTGCTGAACTCTGGGACGCCGTTAACCTGAGAGGAAGAGGAGGGAGGGAGGAGGTGTCGGAAAGTCCGTTCTGTGGAAAACTTCTTCTTCCTCCTCCTCCTCAGGCAGACAGGAAAAACATGTCAGTGTGAGCAGAAGTTTTAGTGGATTTGGAAATGGGAGCAACGTTTGCAGTGTCTGATCCAATCCTTGATCTTCTTCTTCCTCCCCGTCCTGTCAGAGAGGAGAACACCTGCTGACAGCCCAGACGAGCAGAAGGAGGTGAGTTTCTCCTCGACGTTCTGCTCCACTTCTCTGTGCAGTCAGAGCGGTCTGCTCGCATTAGTTTCCAGGCCATGTTGTACTTTCACTTGTCAGGTTTCACGTGTTGGTGTGTTTATTGCTTGACGACACTGAGGTCAGTCAGGAGAAGCATGGAGAGATGGAAGGAAGGGAGGAAGCAAAGCTGGTCCACCCTGCTTTCTTTACTCCATAATAATATTTCATATTCCTAACAGTCCTCACACAGGAAACATTAAAACATAAGTGGCCTTAAAACCTGCTTGGATTAAAAGAAACCATCAAAATAAATACTGAAGATTTGAGAAATGAAGAGGGAAAAACTTCAACATGTGAGAAACAGTTTCCACCAATAAAACATGAAGAGGAAAGTCTTTCTATGCTGTGGTCTAAATATTGGGCCAATAAGACAATCAAGTGAACCCTGCAAGCATTCAGGTCATTTATTTTGCACTAATCATCCACAGTTGAGCCCAAAACGATTCATACCCCAGACAGATTTCTATTTAAAGTAACTTTTTACTGTGACTAGAAGTAATGTTAATGTTTTGTAGCGAGAGTACCGGCTTGAATATGACCAAGAATCTCTGGAGGGAGCTGTAGATTAGGGTGATGGTAAGGAGGCCTTCTAATCCATCTTCTGAGAGATGCTTTTGTCTTTTCCTAACAGAAACAAAGTTCTCTGTTAAATTAAGTTTATCAGTCTGCCAGGGGTATAAATAATTTTGGGATTTACTAGTTCTTTAAGGCTTCAACTACATTATTGCAGATCTTCTGCTGCTGTAGCGACCCGCTTCGAGGTTCCACACCTGATGTGTTCACCTGTGTTCAGAGATGATGTTCTGCATACTTTGGTTGGAACCAGTCTGCCCATGTTCCTCTGACCTCAACCTGGTACTTTCATCCACAGCTGCTGCTCACGCGATATTTCCTCTTTAGTCCATTTAGTGTAATCCTGAGAGATGGTTCTAAGTAAAAATACCAGTCAATCTGCAGGTTCTGAAATACTCAGACCTACCCTGTCTGGTACTAACAACCACACTGCTTTTAAAGTCACATAAATAACATAAATATATATAGAAATATATAGATAATGTACTTGTTGTGTTTAATGCACAAACCATGACTGAGTTTTCATGAAGTATGTTCCTTCAACAACCTCAGATTGTCATGTAGACATGCAGGAGAAACTTGTTCAGTACTTGAGAAGAATCTGTTGTTCCTCCTGGAGAACATTAGTCAGTGTGGATGGGGCCTCATGGCGACCAATTGGTGAGGGCGGGGCCTCACTAATATGTATTTTAGGACAGTTTAGTTTATCTTAGCTCAGCCTGTTCTCAGTTTATGCTAGCACAAGGCCAGCACTGCAATATTGGCCTGGCTGTCACGCAGGTGTACCATGAGTTCGACTGAAGCAGGCGTTGTTCTGTTAGGGGAGTCTAATCTGCATGTGAATTTAGATGTACATCCCAAACAGCTTGAATGCTTGAAACGTCTTCCTCAGTAGCTGTTCGGATGAAGGGCGAGACGTCTTCAGCTACAAGAAGTGAAGTCCAGTTGTTTCACCGTTTTGGGTTTACTACGTCCTGGATGACTGAGAGTCTTCACCAGTTCAAGCAGAAATTGGCAGTTTTATGGTTGGAAAATATTCTCAAGCAGTCGGTGAGCAAATAGACCTTTTGTCTGTAGTCCACCCCTGATGATGTAGCCACCATGTTGTTTTTAGTGTGCTTAGAAGGAGAAAACAAATAAATGGATCCTCGATCAGAAGGTTTTTACAGACCTTTAATAACACAGAGTGGAAAGCAGCCAAGTTTTCTGTGAAGAGAACTATTAGAGGTGATCAGTTGAAAGGTTGATTTTGGTAAATCTCTACCAGCTCTGAGATGATGTCAAAACGCCTCCAGCTTAAAGTCGGTGAACCTGATCCTGGGAAATAATTAGCCTGTAAGACACATAAATTAGGAGGATTATACAAGAACTGCGTCTTTCCAACATCTAACAGCCAAGTGATCAAAGAAGCAGGAAATCTTCCTTCTGGTCACAGTTTAAACCCACTGATGTAATATTTCTAATGTGTGCAGCTCCTGACAGCGCTGTCAGCTGCTGAGATAATCACACTGGACAGCAGAAGAAGAGGAGGGGACTCCAGTATTCATGGACATGTTCTCCATGAAGCTGCAGGTTTCACAAACAACTTACCGAGTCTTTTATGTCTCTCTGGGGTTGGTTCACAACCATTGTTTCTTAGGTGGATGTTTCAAGTTTTACAAGTTTGACTCTGAGATTAATTAAGGCACGGCCGGTTTATTTATACAGCACCATTCATGCGCAAGGAAACCCAGACATAGAAAGCAAATAATAACAGGCTTGAGGAATGTCAAACACCTAAAAGCACTGGATAAATGAAACAAATGTTCAAATACAGATTTAAAAGACAAATTTAGATCCAAATCTAAGTTGAATTTCACATTTTTACCTACCTTCAATCTCACCAGGGTCGGTTGTAGGCATGCATATATGAGGGGGCATGCAGAAATGTGACGGCACCATCATACGTACACATTATGCTTCGACATGTTTATTGTTGTCGATTACTGTTTTCTTTATGGGATTGGGGTAAACTGTGTAGTGCTGTGCAATTTGCCAGAATGGACTGGTTTTCCCCCAGTCGGGCTTCTTTTGAACACGTTAGGATGGGTAAAAAAATATCTTTGGGCGGGTTGTTAAAATTTGGGGGGCTTTCACAACATTTGGAGAGTTTTTAAAAATGAATCATGGGAAAATTCAATCAAAGTAGTTGTCATTATGTGGCAGAAAAGTAAAAACCTGCACATCTCAAAATGTTTTCTTTTCACTTATTTCAGTTATTTTGAAAAAGAGAATCTGTTGAACCATCATCAATCAGTGATGGTTACTGGTTATTTAACTGCCACTGTGAAATTATACTGGTCAATTGTAAACGCCCATAATGCTGTTAAGAGTTCATCTGATATAGACGGAGGTGCAGCCGTTACTTTAAGCTTTGACTTGATGTGGAGAGAAAGCATCACGGTGAACGGGGAAAAATACGAAAAATGTTGGATTGCCCCTGTCCCAGAGGATGACTCCTAGGCTCATTGTAATACACAAATCTCAACACAGCTTCATGATTTTAAAGAACATGGTGCCACCAGCACCACCTCCCAATTGGATCTGGTGCTGGTTTGGTTCTATTATCAATATTTTATTGTGAAAGTTACTAGACATTCAGAAAAATAGTTGTTGCCAAGCTTTAGTTTCTTCCTCAGACATTAACATCAAAAGGATTATGTGAAAGTAGTGAAATAGTGTCATTTGGTTGTATTTCTGTATCTCTTTCTCTCTTCATTAAATCTGACAAACATCAGTCAACAGCTGGACATGGCTTTGAAATCACAGATTTTATAAGAACAAAACATGTAGGCAATGCGGTATGCAGCCATGCATGGATGCTGATTGGAAGACAATGCAAGCGTTTTTTAGCAGGTGTCACTCGGAAATGCCCCTCGCTCCAGCCATTTTTTTAAAGAAACATCGGGCCAGAAGAGCTATAATGTTGAGCCTACGCGGTTATTGTGTGAAACTGTGGTCGTAAAAATTAAGCTTTGCCGGACATGTCCAGAGGACGTTTGCTTTGAGTCCGTGGAGACAAGTACCCGCGACTATGTTCCGCCCATAAACGTTGGAGGAGCAGGGCTAGGCAAGTCAGGGGCATGTGATTGACAGCTTATTTAAGGGGGCATTGCCCTCTCTTGCCCCTGCATAAAGCCGACCTCAACTCTCGCACTTTAAACAAGCAAACAGTTCATAAGTCAGATTGATTAAAAGCTGCTGAAAACACAAATGTTTTCAGTTCCAATTCAAAGGAACCATCTGAGGTTTTCAGGGAGTTTATCCCGGAGCTGATAGGGATGTAACGGTCCACATGTTCCTACTGATGATGTTTGGTTCTGCCCCGTCGGTTTGATACGCAGTGTAGCGAACGAATACAGCACTGGTTTCTACCTGAACTCATGCAGAATGTTGATGTGAAGAACTGAATGCTCCATGCAACGTTCTGCAGGAAAACTTTGAAAAGTGACACCAAACATTAAGAAAACGGACCGTGACTTGCAAACCCGCTTACCATGATTAGAGAAATGCTGCCTGTGGTTCTGATCTAGTGAACACTGAGTAAATGGACTGAATTTATAAAACACTTTTCTAATCATATTGACCACTCAAGACGGTTTACACTAGGGCCACGATCACCTAATCACATTCACTAACACATGTACTCTCACACGATGCACAGCTTAGAGTCAAGTGCCTTGCCCAAAGACACATTAACATATGGCAGGAAGAAGCTGTAATTGAACCCACAACTTTCAGATTACAAGATGACTGCTGCAGTCTCTAAGTCGCCCCAATTTAACAGTTAGAACGTTTTTGAAGATCTGTCTGCACTGAGCTCTGAGGCTTTTCCAGGGCAGCTCCTGGACAGGATCTCATGGTGCAGTTGGACAGATGAGGGTTTGGGTGGGTCCGTCTGTGTTTCCTCTCTGCAGATGCAGAAAATGAGGTTTTTTTATGACCTTCAATGAGGAACATTTCACAGCCGAGTGTGAAGCAGCTGGGACCAGACTCAGGTGGTCATTGCCTCAAGCAGAAGACCAACTATCCTGCTGTGTTCTTTCATGATTGATGGTTGGATTGAACAGGACATGGATGGATTGGAACCTTGTCTTCAGTAATGAGGGTGTTCCTCCAGGATGATGACTGAAAGAACAAGGTCCTGGATCTCAGCAGCTGAGATTAACGTCCTCTGTTTGGTGACAAGGCTCTGCCTGGCAGGTAAGGTGTTGCTCCTCCACACCAGATCAGGATGCCTCACGTCCTACAGGGAGGAGACTCCCTGAAGACCTGGAACTGACTGGGTGGACTGAAGATTCTCAGAAAGCTGAAACCAACAAATCTTTTAGTTCAGTTTGAACTGTCAGGAAGCCAGTTGTCTGCTGTACTTTTCATGTTTCAGTTCTCCACCTGAGCTGTCTGAAAGTGATAGAGTCATAACACTGATGCTCAGCTGTTGGCTTCTCCAGAACTTTGTCTGTAACCTCTGACCCAATGACTCATCAACAGTGGTTTCCTGTGGGGATGGTTTTATTACCCACACATCCATTCATGGAACCAGCTGTTCAGAGCTTTAAGGTTTCAAGGCGTTTGGTGTGTTCTTATGTTCACAGAGCCCGAAGAGAAATTATTTAGTTTACAAAGTTGGATCAGAACCACCAGGGTAGCACCTGTTGACCCTAAGAGGAGTTTCAGTTTGAGTGGAGCAGTGAACAGAATGAAAACTCAGCAGATTCAGAGTTGAACCAAGTAACTCCGCTGACGTTGCTTCATGTCTGTGGAGCAAAGTGAGGTGCGGTTGTTCGGACGGCCGCAGTGGTTATTGATCCGTCATGTATTGATTGGGTCAGAGTTGATCTCTGCGGACGTTCAGTTTCTTCATGGTTTTCTGTCTTCAGTCCAACGTGAAATAAAAGCAGACGCAGCTGTAGGACAGACCGCCTCTCTGACACCCAGAGTTCACCAAGTGTGTTCTGCTCAGGACGTGATGACGCCTACAGCTGCTCATCACCGTCATGTGACTGTGTCACATGAGTTCACCTTTATCTAAAGTTTATTTAACCTGCTTAAATCTGCTTAAACCAGCATCGCCAGGATAAGTTCAATGAGCCTTCATGCTGCAGATTGGGTCCCATCAGAGACACACAGGATGCTTCTGAACACAAAATCAAAGACGAAACCAACCAGCAGGAAATTCTCTACTGGTTGGTTAGCAGACAGGAAACAATGAGAGCATGCTCAGGACGTGTTGCAGAAATGTTTCATGCACTAAAGATAAATGTGGTGTGAGTCATTAAAAGCAAACAGTCCTCCTTCGGGATCACTGACAGTGCAGCACCTCAGCTTATTTTCTTCTCTGGCCTGTTTTCCTCCATGCTTTTAGGACACCAGCTTTTAAAGCACAGCTGTTGATATTTGTGGGATTATTTTTGTGTTTTTCTGCCATGATTTTTGTTTCAGTACTTCTCGGTCCATCACATGGAGCCTAATTGGGAATACTAGGATTTTTAGTGGTGCATCACAAAGCAATCTTGACATTTAAACAAAACATAAACCTCTTCAAAAACATTTGGTGAAGTAGTTAGAAAACCCAGACATGTTCTGAGCTCTAGATCCCAGGCAGATGTCAGAGTAGAAACATAATTTAAAGTTTTATTGTATTGTTTTTTTAATGCAGATGCAGTCAAATATTTTTTATTTTAACGCAGAAACCTGTGTTGATGATGTCACATAATCCACATTTTAAACCTGTGAAATATCAGACTCAGCTTTATTTGCCAAGTTTGTTACGCAAACAAAGAATTTGACTTCGGTTCTACATTATTCTCAGTGAATACATTTTAAATATGAATATAACAGATGGCAAATAATAATTACATGCAGTGTTTTTACCAAAGGATGACAAGATTGAATTAGTGCCTATATGCCTGGTATGGATAAGGTCACTCTGACTGTTAGGTGTCCAGAGAAACAGCCTGGGGGGAGAAACTGTCTCTGTGGGAGCTGGTTTTTCTGTAGCACAGTTTGTGTCCAGGATGTGTGGGGTCTGCAGAGATGTTAGCTGCCCTTTTTCTGACCCTTGACCTGCATAAGTCGTGGATAGAGGGAAGGTCAGCCCTGATTATTCTCTCTGCAGACCTGATTGTTCGTTGCAGTCTGGTCCTGTTTTGTGGATGATCCAAACCACACTGAGATGGACGAAGACAGGACAGACTGAATGATGGCAGTGGAGAAGATGACCTGCAGCTCCTGTGGAAGGTTGGAGTTGCCTCAGGAAGTACAGTCCCTGCTGGGCCTTCTTCTGAACAGCGTTTATGTGTGTTTCTTCCTTGTTCATCCGCAGCTTCCTCAGATGTTCAGTTTTATTTTTTTTATTTATATAGCGCCAATTCACAACACATGTCGTCTCAAGGTTCTTCACAACAGTCAGGTTCATACATTCCTATTAATCCTAATCATTGAACAGTTCAGTCAGATTCAGTTATTTATTCAAATTGGATAAAAAGTTTTTCTATCTAAGGAAACCCAGCAGATTGCATCCAGTCAGTGACTTGCAGCATTCACTCCTCCTGGATGAGCATGTAGAGACAGTGGACAGTCACTGGTGTTGACTTTGCAGCAATCCCTCATACTGAGCATGCATGTAGCGACAGTGGAGAGGAAAAACTCCCTTTTAACAGGAAGAAACCTCCAGCAGAACCAGAACCAGGCTCAGTGTGAGCGGCCATCTGCCACGACCGACTGGAGGTTTGAGAGAACAGAGCAGAGACCCAAAGAGAACAAAGAAGCACTGATCCAGGAGTACTTTCTATGGGAAGGAAAAGTAAATGTTAATGGATGTAGCTCCTTTAGTCGTTTCACCTAGAAAGAAAGAACAGATAAACTCTGAGCCAGTTTTCAAGGTTAGAGTCTGAAAGAGAGCACATAGAGTTAGTTACAGTAGAAGTTCAGTCAGTCGCCATGTCTAGGAGAGAGAAAGGGTTAATCACTGAAAGACAGGGCTATGTGGATCATCAGTAGAGGGTGAGCATTAAGTTGTTGCCAGCAGAAGCTTGGACGACTCCCCTCTCCTGAAATGTGTCACAGGTAGACACAGAGCCAGGCCAGGTGTAGCTTCTAGGAAGAGAAAAGGGAGAACAAAGTTAAAAGCTGAAATAACAGCAAATAATGCAAAATTATTAGTGTGAGAATGTAGCGAAGAGGGTGAAAGTGGTCATTATGTCCTCCAGCAGCCTAAGCCTATAGCAGCATAACTACACAGATAGTTTCAGTTCAGATTATTTAATTAAACGGCGCTTATTTACAACAATGTCGTCTCAAGGAACCTCATAAAGGGTCCCACTGATGGTCATTGTTATACTAAAAACCACAAGGATTGGGATACCTCTCTATGTCAGACTGATTATAACCACTGGAAAAGAGAAGGGGTCATACAGGTAGCAGAAATTGAGGGTGTGTTTGGACCTCAACCATAACTGAGCTGGTTTAGGCTAAACCTGACTCCCCCTTACTCCAACCAACAGGGAGGGAGGAAGGCTCCATCCCAGATAAACTAAGCCACTCTAACTATAAGCTTTATCAAAAAGGAAAGTTTTAAGCCTAGCCTTAAAAGTAGACAGGGTGTCTGCCTCACGGACTAAAACTGGGAGCTGTTTCCACAGGAGAGGAGCCTGATAACTAATTTGAAGTGAACTATGGTTTATTATTGTTGTATGTATGAAAGGTCTTGGTCTGCACACATGTCCTCACAAAAACTGATGTATGATGTCACGGCATTGGTGACTTGGTTTAGATCAGAGGCTGAAGCTTCAAAAACACACCAATCCATGTTGTAACATCTGCTTTGACTCATCAGTCCACTTACTAACTGTCCAAACCACAGAATTAGAAGTTTTAATTTCTGCCTACAGGTTGGAATGAGCTGAAGCAGACAGTGGTCATAAAGTCCCAACAGCCCTGTTGACAGCTTGATATGCATCTTTTAAAGCAGTTTTTTTGTGGCACTAGAGGCTTTTTATTTTTAATTTTTTCGATAGTAGGTAGACAAGAAAGAGGGGCAAAGAGAGTAGGAGATATTCGGCAAAGGTTTCCGGGTCCGGGACTCGAATCCAGTACAGCCGCACTGAGGACTATAGCCTCTATATGTGTTCGTGCGCTTAACCCCTACACCACCAGCGCAGTGGTCCAGTGTGTTTAAATCCATGGTGGGACACTTAATGTGCTTTCTAGAAGTTCAATGTGCCTTTAAAATTCCCAGGAACAATGATGAGAGAGTCTTTGTGTTTTTTCACCACGTCCAGCTTGGAGGCCATCTTAGATGTTTAGAGAAAGAGAGAAATGTGTTTTATGTATTTATTGTTATAATTAAATGACTTATGCTCCCATTTACATCTCCACATGTCCAGTTTGTTGATATTTTGGTCTAATTTCGCCCCATAAGTTTCCCACTACAGGACAAATCGACCCAGAGTGCTGCTGAAAAGGCGGGGATCACCATAGCAACCAGTTACTCAGCATTATGGGCTGTTAGACTCTTTAAGAGAAATGTGAATACATTCTGCGACTACATAGTTTCAGGGAAAGATCAGCGAAAATGTTGATTGTTATTTAGTAATTAGTTTTTATTTAAGGAGTATGAAGGGCCAGGCCCTGGATTTATAAAAACAAATGCATTCGATGTAAATGCATGTTAACTAATGATGATGATGATACAATATGTTGTGTGAGCCAATAGGAGAGCAGCTGTAGCTCAAACAGGGTCTTAGGTGTCATAAGCATCCCGGTTTTTTTTGGGTTTGGGCTGCAAATCACTCAGGGCCTGGGACTGTTCTGATGGACCAGTAGGTTTTACGTCTGTGTCTTATCATGTGCTGCTGGAGTATGTTGTTTAACAGAAGATAGTGGGGTGTGCCATGATGTATGGTTTGTGGTAGGACCAAAGTGCAGAGAAGGTAAGTAGAGTTTTAACTATCCTTATTCACTCGACAAGGTAGGCAACCAGGAGTATGACAGGCTCCAACCAGACCAGTACAGAATTCCAGACGTCAGGTTATGGTACAGTTATTGAACCAGACACGACTGAACAACGTGGAAGAAAACACAAGGAACCAGAGGGGAACAATGGAAACTAAAGAGCTTAAATACAAACGAGAGGACAGGGAGAACCAATCAAGAACAAGACCAGATAAATAGGGGAAAGCAGGACAGGAGTGTAACAGACTGCAGGAAGACAGAGGAAAGAAACCAAACATTATAACACGGAACAGAAGGTAAGGACAGACTGAACCAGGTTTGAAATAAACAAAACACGAACTAATACACAGACAGATCCTGATGGGTGTATCTTTGGACATGTCTGATGCTGCTTCAGTTTGTTACCTTTAGAGCTTTCTGAAACATTGAAGATGTTGTCCCAGGATGGTGTGAGGAATACAACAACATGTTTTAGTCCAGTCCAAAAAAGTAAGCTCCACCTTACAACTTCCAGGAATTAAGAGATCTGTTGCTGACTACAGGGGTTGGACAATGAAACTGAAACACCTGTCATTTTAGTGTGGGAGGTTTCATGGCTAAATTGGACCAGCCTGGTAGCCAGTCTTCATTGATTGCACATTGCACCAGTAAGAGCAGAGTGTGAAGGTTCAATTAGCAGGGTAAGAGCACAGTTTTGCTCAAAATATTGAAATGCACACAACATTATGGGTGACATACCAGAGTTCAAAAGAGGACAAATTGTTGGTGCACGTCTTGCTGGTGCATCTGTGACCAAGACAGCAAGTCTTTGTGATGTATCGAGAGCCACGGTATCCAGGGTAATGTCAGCATACCACCAAGAAGGACGAACCACATCCAACAGGATTAACTGTGGATGCAAGAGGAAGCTGTCTGAAAGCGATGTTCGGGTGCTAACCCGGATTGCATCCAAAAAACATAAAACCACGGCTGCCCAAATCACGGCAGAATTAAATGTGCACCTCAACTCACCTGTTTCCACCAGAACTGTCCGTCGGGAGCTCCACAGGGTCAATATACACGGCTGGGCTGCTATAGACAAACCTTTGGTCACTCATGCCAATGCCAAACGTCGGTTTCAATGGTGCAAGGAGCGCAAATCTTGGGCTGTGGACAATGTGAAACATGTATTGTTCTCTGATTAGTCCACCTTTACTGTTTTCCCCACATCCGGGAGAGTTACGGTGTGGAGAAGCCCCAAAGAAGCGTACCACCCAGACTGTTGCATGCCCAGAGTGAAGCATGGGGGTGGATCAGTGACGGTTTGGGCTGCCATATCATGGCATTCCCTTGGCCCAGTACTTGTGCTAGATGGGCGCGTCACTGCCAAGGACTACCGAACCATTCTTGAGGACCATGTGCATCCAATGGTTCAAACATTGTATCCTGAAGGCGGTGCCGTGTATCAGGATGACAATGCACCAATACACACAGCAAGACTGGTGAAAGATTGGTTTGATGAACATGAAAGTGAAGTTGAACATCTCCCATGGCCTGCACAGTCACCAGATCTAAATATTATTGAGCCACTTTGGGGTGTTTTGGAGGAGCGAGTCAGGAAACGTTTTCCTCCACCAGTATCACGTAGTGACCTGGCCACTATCCCGCAAGAAGAATGGCTTAAAATCCCTCTGACCACTGTGCAGGACTTGTATACGTCATTCCCAAGATGAATTGATGCTATATTGGCCGCAAAAGTGGGCCCTACACCATACTATTATTGTGGTCTAAAACCAGGTGTTTCAGTTTCATTGTCCAACCCCTGTACCTGGGGACAGAAACCAGAGCAGACCTTTATAGGTCCATAGGACTCCATGAGGAGATAGGTCAAAGCTGTTTTAGCAGTAAGGAAACCATGTGCCAAGACTGTTCTTTTCTAGGTTGGTCATAATGCTTTGGCTGATTGCTATAAGTTATGATTCCAGGCCCACCTTTTGACACCCAAGAAGAGGGAACGTTTGAGGTTCCAGCATCCACTGAATGTTTTGGTCATGCTTCAATTTGGATTTTGTGACAGACTTGATTTTCATCACACTTTGGGCTACATCACAAAGTTATTTGGACTCTGGTAATTGTTGCAACCTTGAGTGGGCGCTCACAGACTAACTCTACTCATTTATCTCTGTAGCAAACATGCTACAGTATTTTTTTCCAAGGTTCTGTTTCCTCTAACATTTCACCAGAGTCCCATAAATCACCTCATAAATCTCTGGCATCTTAATTGTCCTTTTCACTGTTTCGTTTGGGCAGAAGGTCGGTTAGCTGAACATTTTATTTATCTTTAACCAGCTCTGCTCATACGGGAACATTAGAAAGCTTCCCCTGCCTCCATCTTACTGAGGCAGAATTGATGAAATTGGTAATCGTTATAGACTGCTGCCCTGGAGTGGCTGACCTTCAGAGAGCGTTGAGGAGGGAGCGGACGAGGGAAAGAAGAGGCTGAGGGTTTAACTTTTTGTGAGTGTACATTTCTTACGAAGCAGGTTTAAACCCTGATCATCCCCGCACCAACAGAATCAATGTTTCTGTTGGGCTTCCACTACTGATGATTTAAGGGTTACATTTTTACCTATTAAAAGATCTGTAGTGTGATGCTAGGTTTCCAAATGTTAAAGTGTTCTTGAGCAAAGCATTGAAACCATTTATCAGCGCATCAGGTTTGGTCATTTTGCATCATATTCTTTGTGATCAACTAGTGAGCCATGTATGGTTCTGACTAGTTTCTGTCTGAATCATGAGCCTCGGTCTTGGTCCACCATTTGTTAACATTTACTAGTTTTATTATTAGCTACTTTAGCTGCTAATTTTTTATTTGCTGGACCGAGGACTAAAGGAGGAGATGATGGTCATTTCACCCTTTCACTGTTTCATATTGAATGGAGCTGCTGCTGGAGTTTTCCCTGCGTGAATTCATACCCAGAGGGACGGAGCTGTGGACTGGTGCCGAGTTGACGGGGAGAAACATCTCCACAGGGACACTCAGATATGCGTAACACGCTAATATTTAAGCAGCTAATGGTTATTCACAGTTCAATAGTTCACTGTTACAGATAGAGGAGCTTTACTGACCTTAATGAAAGCCTCTCAAACATCAGTGTCGGTTTTTAAGAAGCATCGCCACGGTTTGATGTGTTCCCTCAGTTCTGTAGGCAAAGGTTGATTATCAGAGGAGAGGGGTCACAAAGGTTTTTCTCCGGACAGACTGCAGCCATGTTGCGGGAGTTTTAAACTTCCGACAGCTGCTCACTGTTTTATTTACTTGGATCAGAACCATTAGGGTTCTTAATTGTTCAGGTGAGCTTCTGCATGTAGAGGAGGGGCTGAGTGTCTGTGTGTGTCTATAGTTGCTGCTGTGCAACATTGTGTGCCAGCCTGGGGAGTTTGTAATGATTTTGACACAAATGATTGTGTTTAAAGAATTCATTTTCCTATAGATTAATATCGAAAATAAAGATTAGTTTGACAGCCCAGGTGCCAGATTAAGAATTTCCCTTGCAAACGACCCAAACTGTCAGAAAACATTTCCGTATACCATTATTACTGACCTTTAACCTGTCGTTATGATCCACTGAACAGCCGATGACATTTATTTAAAAGTTTAGTCCAAGCTTTGTTGACCCAGCCTCTGGGGATATTTTGTTTGAAAATACATGAAAATGCGTCTACAGCTAAAGCTGTAGCAGGGAGTTCTGATGAAACGGCGGACTTAGCCTGAATATTTGAACAAGCACACCTCACAGCTCCTCCCCCACAGTGGAGCCTGCCCTGAACACACAGGCTACAGCAGGGCCACCGATGACTGTGGATAAACAGCCATGGGACATTCACTGGTAGGGCTGAAACATCAACCATGTGCTTTACATTGACTATGACCTGCCCATACCATTGGCACAGCTGCAGCACACCAGCATCCTTGAGCTTGAACAACGGTTCACGTTGGGCGAGTGAAGGGTGTGAGCAGCGCATACATGGTTGTGATTGACACCACTAAGACGTTCCACCTGGCTCTGATTGGTTGGTTCTGACCGAGAGTTGTATATTTATGCAAATGGCAGTAGGACCACTGGGAAGAGCCAGGGGAGCTGGATTTTTTTTTTACAGATTATCTGTCTCATTTTCTAATTTCCCCTCAGGGATCAATAAAGTATCTTTGAATTGAATTGAATTGAATATTGTACTGTCAGGACACAGTGACAGTTTGAACACATGTAAAAAGTACATATTTACAAAAGTTACCTACTGTAGCTTTATTCCCAAAAAGCTGCTCAGGTGTTTTGAAAAGGCATTGCTACGAGGCCAATTTCTTTTCAGTGCTCCTGTCATCTCAGACAGTGATCTGCTAAGGACTTTAGGTGCTGCTTCTGTTGAAGCATGTGGGTGTTCTGATTTTAGATTAGAAAGATAAATACAACTCTGTCCCTCATGATAGCCAGGTGTCATCTTGTTGTAATTTCACAGCCTGTACAGCTCAATATTTCCACAATATTTTGGATGAAACTACATTGTTTCCTCCTGTCATTAGAATACAGGTATGTTTATGTATTTAACACTATTATTTTGCTTTTTAGCTCTCTACCAAACAGTGTTTCCCCAGGTTGATATGAAAAGCAGAGTTACTCAGTTGAACAGGTAATAAAATGTCAAATGCCAACATTTCTGTAGTATTCTTACAGGCGCACATACTTTATAGACATCACCAGAAGTGGACAGAGTAGCCAGAGAAGGTACTCAAATAGAAGTAGAAAGTAGCCGTTCAAGAAATGACTCAGGCAAGAGCAAAAAAAGTGTTTGTCAATAAAGCTACAAATGAAGTGAAACAGTTTGAGCTCATTTCATTTGTACAAAATGATGTAATCAGACAGAAAAAATATAAGTTATGTGCAAATTCTGTATTTTAAAGAAAAACATTTTAAAGTGAATATCAATACAAAAAATTTAATTCAGGCAAAAGAAAAACACATTTCCAAATGTGTTTTTATTTTCAACATAACGCTTTTGAAACCAACACATTCAGAAAGTTCAGTTTATATATTAGAACAATGCAGAAATACTCCCAACGCCAATATATGCTGTTTACTGTATATTTATTTTACCTCTAAAGATCACAGCAGGGTCAGCAGATAGAAACTAACACAACAATAAAGTGTGTTTTTCGCAAGAAGTCTCACTGTTAATGTGTGTCTGGAGAGTTTTTGTTCAAACCTGCTTCGTCTTCATTCAGAAAGTAACTACAGGTGGTGGACGAGTGTAGTCCAGTAAGAGTTGTGCTACTTCATAACAATATTGCTCAAGCAAATGTCACTACCCACTTCTGGACATTACCCAAGTAGATTTTTTAAATGCATGGAATTATGTGTATTATTCAGAATGCTACAGAATATTTACATGTATTTTGACATCGTGGGCCATGCGGGGGCTCGGCTGGGCCGTGTGTGGTAATTAGTGGTATGACTTTGCTTCGGTAGAGGGGCAGGCTGGTTCAGTGAAGTGTTTGCTGCAGGGTCATGTGCGCGGCCGACATGGTCTTTGGCGCGCTGCAGTGGCCTTCCTCTGCTGCTTCCTCTCTGGCCCCTAGCTTGGCGCTGGGCTGCTGTTGTGGCTGGGTGGGTGGGTGGGTGGTTGGTTGAGGTGTGTCTTGTGCCTGCGCTGGGGCCACTAGCAAGTAAACATGTACCTGGCTGGTGTGAGAAAAAAGTATGTGCAAGCATCAGTGTGTATAAAGCTCAGAAACACCAAGAATTGAACGTATACACACACCCCAACAGAAAGAAGACAAACTGCAATGCAAAAACTATGAATACAATAAAAACGTAAAGACTGACTATAACTGGACAAGGCTGCTGTTTTCACCCAGATGAACCGTGCACACATTTATTTATGGCTGAATGTTCTCATCTACAGGGGTTGGACAATGAAAGTGAAACACCTGTCATTTTAGTGTGGGAGGTTTCATGGCTAAATTGGACCAGCCTGGTAGCCAGTCTTCATTGATTGCACATTGCACCAGTAAGAGCAGAGTGTGAAGGTTCAATTAGCAGGGTAAAAGCACAGTTTTGCTCAATATATTGAAATACACACAACATTATGGGTGACATACCAGAGTTCAAAAGAGGACAAATTGTTGGTGCACGTCTTGCTGGCGCATCTGTGACCAAGACAGCAAGTCTTTGTGATGTATCAAGAGCCACGGTATCCAGGGTAATGTCAGCATACCACCAAGAAGGACGAACCACATCCAACAGGATTAACTGTGGACGCAAGAGGAAGCTGTCTAAAAGGGATGTTCGGGTGCTAACCCAGATTGTATCCAAAAAACATAAAACCACGGTTGCCCAAATCACGGCAGAATTAAATGTGCACCTCAACTCTCCTGTTTCCACCAGAACTGTCCGTCAGGAGCTCCACAGGGTCAACATACACGGCTGGGCTGCTATAACCAAACCTTTGGTCACTCATGCCAATGACAAACGTCAGTTTCAATGGTGCAAGGAGCGCAAATCAAATCTTGCGCTGTGGACAATGTGAAACATGTATTGTTCTCTGATGAGTCCACCTTTACTGTTTTCCCCACATCCAGGAGAGTTACGGTGTGGAGAAGCCCCAAAGAAGCGTACCACCCAGACTGTTGCATGCCCAGAGTGAAGCATGGGGGTGGATCAGTGATGGTTTGGGCTGCCATATCATGGCATTCCCTTGGCCCAATACTTGTGCTAGATAGGCCGAACCATTCTTGAGGACCCTGTGCATCCAATGGTTCAAACATTGTATCCTGAAGGTGGTGCCGTGTATCAGGATGACAATGCACCAATACACACAGCAAGACTGGTGAAAGATTGGTTTGATGAATATGAAAGTTAAGTTGAACATCTCCCATGGCCTGCACAGTCACCAGATCTAAATATTATTGAGCCACTTTGGGGTGTTTTGGAGGAGCGAGTCAGGAAACGTTTTCCTCCACCAGTATCACGTAGTGACCTGGACACTATCCTGCAAGAAGAATGGCTTAAAATCCCTCTGACCACTGTGCAGGACTTGATGCTGTATTGGCCGCAAAAGGAGGCCCTACACCATACTAATAAATGATTGTGATCTAAAACCAGGTGTTTCAGTTTCATTGTCCAACCCCTGTAGGTAAGAGTTTTGAAGACATCTTTTTATATCACTTTCTGGATTTTTATTGGATTTACTGTTAAGTTTCATTTCCATTTAATTTAACTGTTAAAAGCCCTTCTAGGGACAAGTGTTGCAAATTACCCATGGCTAAAAACACTGTTATGCAGGCATTTGATTGTTTTGAGGTCATGATCTCTGCTTTGTATCTGTCCCTATCAAATGAATATTCAAATAAAAAAAAATTTGTGCTGATTGATTCATTGATCATTGAAGTTGGCCCAAAGAGGCTCATAGTTTCTTTGCAGCTTCTTTGTAAGCATGAAAGTTTAGGTACAAATTGACAAACTGGTAATTTATGATGCCGATGTCACAAACACTCTGCACACGGACACTACACTCAACAAAACAGTGTTGCCAGAAATGCAAAATAACATTTCAAAAGACTGAAATAAACTGCAGACGACTGAGCAAGCTAACTTTAACATTAGCATTAGCAGAATCAGTATCTGCTCCAACTGAGCCATGGACGTCCAAAATGTTTGTATCATTAGGGTGTCCCATATGTAGTTCATTCCTTTGTGTTGAGTTTCTCAGTTATTTCTCATTGTTCTCTGTGGATTTTAGTTAAGACTCTTTTTTTTCCTCCTCAGTTTGTAAATCCCTGGTGTTTTGGTTCTGCTGCTTCTGGGTTTATTCTAAGCATTTTTCTACCGAAAGAACTGTTTTTAAACCGGTTAGTTTCAGGTGCCGTTGAATTTTGCTTTGTTGAGCACCAGTGGACTTGTTTCCCCAATTCTGGGAACCAAGCATGAGTCATCACCAAAGGGCGTTACTTCCTAGTAGCGAGACAGTGGAGCTTCCTGAGCTGCTCCCCTGAATGCAGAAAGAGAGCATCCACAAACTACAGGTAATACATAAAAGGAGACTCCGCGCAAGAACAACGTTGTTATCTGCATATGTTCAGCATCCGCCAGCGTAAAGGAAACCGGAAGTTATACAATAACTGTTTAGTGTGTTTTTGCAAACATAAATAGTGTTTATACGGTACGTTCTCGTCTTTGCTGCCGTACTTGTCTGCAGCTTCAACCCATCCGCGGGTGAAGTTACGGTTCACCCAGAAGAACCAAGTATTCTGTGATGCCAGAGTTGAACCAAAGTTCGCTCTCTGGAACCTCTTTTCGTTGGTGGAAACACTGGTTCTAAATCACGTTCGGGAACCGAAACGGGCTCCGAACTGCATTGGTGGAAAAGGGGTATCTCTGCTTCTCTCCTTCAGTTGTTCCCCTGATTGGACTCAGCTGTTTTCCGTCAGCAATGACGTTTAAGCACCCTCCTTTTCATGTTTCACTGCTGGCTTCTCTTGTTGCACTCACCTTGGCTCCTCGTGCTTTTCTAGGAAGTTATTCAATTATTAATCTCTTAAGTCCAAAGGGGTTTTAGTGAAGTTGACGCCCAAATCTAATTGAGTTTTTCTCAGAAATTACTAATTTATTTTAAATAATCATGTTAATAATTATGTTTTTCAAATGCGAGTGATAATTCTGGTCTTCCTTTGCTGCTGGTTGAGTAAATCCTAGGTGGATTGTGCCTAAACTTTTATTTCTGGAACCTTCTGTGTAGAAGCCGTGTGGTGAAGAGCTCAGACCGTTTTTTTGTGGACTTTGTTTAGTTTCTGATTTAACCGCTCATAGTTTTAACTGTGTTTGGCGTTTGTTGAAATGGTTTATAACAGCTTTTAGCCAAGATTCTAATGTTTGTGTGGAAACCAGACATGTCTATGTTTAACTAAGGGAACTCACGGTAATAAAAATCAGTCAGTCAGTAATTTTCTACCGTTTCTTCCATAGCGGGTCGCGGGGAAGCTGTTGCCTATCTTCAGCAGTCTATGGGCGTGGGGCTGGGTCCACCCTGGACAGGTCGCTGGTAAATAACTTTGACCAAACCGACTGGAATGACCAATCATTCAGCTGCTTTAGTATTTTAATAATCAGCCAGCCAATCAGAGTTCAGAGAAAGAAAGTGCCTAAAATGATCAGTTCAGTCTGGATGTAAAGTTTTATCTCAAATGCTTCAAACCTCAAATGGAGCTTCAGCCTGTGGTGATCTGAAGTGGAAACTGAGCCACTGATGGCTTTAAAGCTAAAACCTCATCTGAGCTGCTGGAAAAAAGAAAGAGAACATCAAGATTTAAAGAGGAGAGGAGATAAGACATGGATGCAGGAGATGAGGAGGCTTAGGAGGAGCAGGAACAACAGCAGCCCAGGCGCTTCGTCAGTCAAGCATGAAATGAGAGTTGGAGGAATTTTTTCACCAACACAGAAACAGAGTCTGACCTCGTCACCTCTACATCCTCCTCCATGCACAAGCATCTGCTTCTCCTCCTCCTCCCACGTCACTCTGTGACCTGCTGGCGCCTCCTTGTGTGTTTGGAGGCGTCGGAGCAGCATCTGTCGATACGAAGCAGAAACTGGAGATCGTCTCAGATCCTTCTGATCTCTACACTGATGCTTTCTCTCAATCCTCCAACGTTCGTCCATGTTTTCCTGCTACTTTTGTTCAGCTTATTTTCCTCTGTGATAACTGGAATTAACCTGGGATCTGAGTTTGGATAACGTTGTTATTTATTCAGTTAAATGAAGCTGATCTTTGTGTGAGGACAGTACAACTGGGAATGATATCGATCAGAAGGTTGGCAAGCTAGACATTATCCTTCTTCACCTTTTTATAGTTTTCCATACAAACATCATTAGATGTTTGTATGGAATTAGAGGATTAGATTAGAAGAGCAGAACCACTGAGGAGCAGAACCATGAAATCCAAACCTGTTCCTTAGGAAGAGAAGTTCTGCTGATCAGATCGAATGGCAGATTTTCAGTGATAATAAAATAAAACAGGACCGGTTAACGGAGCTCTGTCTACATCAGATACCTAATGTTTTCTAAATCTAACATGTTCCTAGACTGACCTGGACTCATCTATAAGATTCAGTTTATTCATATAGCGCCAATTCACAACACATGTCGTCTCAAGGTTCTTCACAACAGTCAGGTTCATACATTCCAATTAATCCTAACAATTGAACAGTGCAGTTGGAGTTAGTTTTTTATTCAAATTGGATAAAAAGTTTTTCTATCTAAGGAAACCCAGCAGATTGCATCCAGTCAGTGACTTGCAGCATTCACTCCTCCTGGATGAGCATGTAGAGACAGTGGACAGTCACTGGCGTTGACTTTGCAGTAATCCCTCATACTGAGCATGCATGTAGCGACAGTGGAGAGGAAAAACTCCCTTTTAACAGGAAGAAACCTCCAGCAGAACCAGAACCAGGCTCAGTGTGAGCAGCCATCTGCCACGACCGACTGGAGGTTAGAGAGAACAGAGCAGAGACACAAAGAGAACAAAGAAGCACTGATCCAGGAGTCCTTTCTATGGGAAGGAAAAGTAAATGTTAATGGATGTAGCTCCTTTAGTCGTTTCATCTAGAAAGAAAGAACAGATAAACTCTGATCCAGTTTTCACGGTTAGAGTCTGAAAGAGAGAACATAGAGTTAGTCACAGTAGAAGCTCAGTCAGTAGCCATGTCTAGGAGAGAGAAAGGGTTAAACACTGAAAGACAGGGCCATGTGGATCATCTGTAGAAGGTGAGCATTAAGTTGTTGCCAGCAGAAGCTCGGACGATTCCCCTCTCCTGAAAGGTGTCACAGGTAGACACAGAGTCAGGCCAGGTGTAGCTTCTAGGAAGAGAAAAGAGAGAACAAAGTTAAAAGCTGAAATAACAGCAAATAATGCAAAATTGGAGAGTAGTGTGAGAATGTAGCGAAGAGAGTGAAAGTGGTCATTATGTCCTCCAGCAGCCTAAGCCTATAGCAGCATAACTACACAGAAAGTTTCAGTTCAGATTATTTAGTTAAACGGCGCTTATTTACAACAATGTCGTCTCAAGGAACCTCACAAAGGGTCCCACTGATGGTCATTATTATACTAAAAACCACAATGATTGGGATACCTCCCTCTGTCAGACTGATTATAATCATTGGAAAAGAGAAGGGGTCATACAGGTAGCAGAAATGGAGGGTGTGTTTGACAACTTTCTGTAAAACATTCAGCTTCCTGTTAGCTGCTGAGATCACTTCCTGTTGCGGCAACCTGACTGTACAGCCGACATAAAGTAACTCTGTAGAAAATAGTTTCTAGAAGCTTCTACAGGTCCTGACCTCTAAAACACCTCACTGATACTGAAAATAGCCAGCTGAGTCTTTTTTGTTTCCATCTTGTTTCCAGGAGAGGTTAAAATTGACCGATTCTGGTTATTCTTCTGTGCTTCTTTAATAATAAATGTTGTTTTTTTTATTAATCACCTGTTAATTAGAAACTTTAGATCTAAGAAGCAGATTAGAAGATAAAACATTCCTGAACTCGAGGCCTGGTTGCTGTTTTATTTTCCAAAAGCCCTGCAGAACAGTGTGAAAATGTGCTTTCACTGAGGTCATTAAACCGGGTGGAGGTAGAACATCTAAAGATCAGGTTCAGGTGAGAACTTTCATTGCGCGAACTCGTTATCCAGCCGACACTCAAAGACGCTGACCCACCTCGCCAGAAAGACCGCCGTCCCAGCTAATTGGAGATGTTGTATCACCTCTCCCTTGCGTCTTTTGCTCTTTCTGTTTCTTTTACACAAACCCAGTGGGAATTGGCAGCTCTGAGCGAATTGAGAGAGCCAAGGCAGAAAGTCATTACTTCAGTGTGTGTGTGTGTGTGTGTGTGTGTGTGTGTGTGTAATCCCACCATCAGTATGCTGCTCAGGCTTTGCAGCAGAAGGGAGGAAATTGAAGAGAGGGAGAAAGAGAGGAGAGGCGAGTCCAGCATGAAGTTCTTTTGATTACAGTTGGTAAATGTGACTTCATCGTCTCCTCGCTGCTTCTCACTCCAGGGATTTGAGGTGGACGTGAGAGGAATTACTGACCTGGCTGTGTGTGTGTGTGTGTTTGTGTGTGTGTGTGTGTGTGTGTGTTCCTGTCTTGGCATCACAGTGAGAACCATTTTCCCGATATCACCATTAAATTTAGGACCGTTTGTACCAAAGTGAGGACATTTTGCTGGTCCTCACGACCTATTTTGCTAACGGTTAGGTTTAGGACTAAGGTGTGAATTGAGTTTAGGTTAAGGTTAGGGTTAGGTAAGCACTGGTAATGGTTAGGTTTAGGGTTATTGTCAGGGTTAGGGCATAGAAAGGGTTGAAAATGACTGAAAATCAATGGAAGTCAATGGGAGTCAACACATGGTCCTCACTACATATAGCAAAACAAGAGTGTGTGTGTGTGTGTGTTTTCTGTTTGGTTTTATTAGAAGCAAAGCCGGGTCACACAGGTCAACTGGAACATTGTGAAACACCTGAAGCTGCTGCTGTTTCATTAAATCCGAGCTCAGACTGTGTGTCATGAAGCTGCTTCAGTTTCAACCTCACAAATATCTCTTCATCTATCCCTCTGTCCTTCATCACTAATCAATAATTTACTAATTAATGACTAATATTATTGGATTTATGTCCTTTTAACTTGTCAGTTTCAGTCTTTTACAAATTTACAAATTTCACCATAATTTCAATACTTTTTTCTCCTTAAACATTATGGAAACTTTTTGTAAACATTGGGAGCTTCGATCATTTTTAATTCTGAACTTTACAACTTTAGTTTAGCTGGTGCTGCGGGTTAGTTTTCATGTCCCTCCTCTCCATTATGTCCATCCTGTCCACCCTTTCATTAACTTTCTGTATTAATCTCCGATTCACCATGAACTCCTTTCTGAGCTCTTCAACTATAAATGTCCTCTTTTAATCTCATTTTTAGGCTGCAGTCTGTCTCTGTTAAATTGATTTAAGACATTTTGTGATTCTGTGCTGAATTGTTATTTCTTCATGGCTTCTTTCACGTTAATTATTTTCATAATTGGGATAAATGGAAATGTCTCTTCTACAGTCATGCAAAAATCTTCTAAGATGTAAAAAGAACCTGATTAAATATTCAGAATAAATGGATCTCTTTATACACTTAAATTCATACAGTGGCATGTTACAGATGTCTCACTTCAGTGTTTCAGATCATCAAACAAATGTTAATAAAAAGTAATTACCCTCCAACGCCTAATAACTGGTAGTTTCAGAATTGGCAGCAGCAGCTAATAACTGGTCTTTAACATCACTGTGGAGGAATTTGGACCCATTCTGACACCTAGGAGGGCTTTCCAGCCTGAACGACCTAATGGTCATGCTCCATCATCTCAGTTGGATTGAGGTCCAACCTTTGACTATATTGACTTTATTGTGTTTTTTTAATCTTTTTAGCCATTCAGAGGTGGACTTGCTGGCATACTTTGGACCATGGTTCTGCTGCAGAGAGAACTTGGGTTTAAAGTGTCAGCTGGTTTTACTGTGGTGGATCTCTTACAGCTGAAATCATTAGTGTTTGTGTGCTGACACTGAACTCTATGGGCTCCTAGAATTTGTCCTGCTTCACTTTCCTGACAACACGCCTGTTATCAGGAGTTTTGTTGCTGAAATAACTCCACCACAGAGCTACTCGGGTGGATCTGAGCTGTGTTAATGACTGAATGTTGACTGAAAGTATCTGAGATGTTACAGGAACATCTGGCAGCACACTGAGTGATGTAGCTGTGGGTAAACTGTTAACTGATGCTTGGTGTGAATGGTCGTTCTGAATGAAGTCTACATCGACCCGAGTCAGAAGGGATGCCTGTGAATACCAGGTCTGAACAGAACCTCTGTCACAAAATGAGACCTGTTTGTGAATTAGTGCCATATTATGGATGTGACTGCAACAAGTTCAGAGTTTCATTAGAGATTATAAAGTACGTATTAAAGTTACTAGGTTATAAAAGAACACCCCTGGAACACAACGTCTGAGCTTCTACTGCAGGACCCTAACCCAGGATTTCACAAACACAAAGACTTGCTTTGTTTTAGATCACCCTCAACACCAGGCCCCAGTTTTCTGATGAGCGCCCCTGCTCTATGTTGCTCTTTAGCCTCGTCTGGATTTGTAATCCCAGGTGTCAGTTGGTTTCTCCGCTCTGGAACCTCTTTCTCCTGCTGTTGGGGATTCCATCTTGTTTGCGTTTTGGTTGAGTGAACAACAGGAAGTTGGTCAGTTGGCCAGTTTTCAGCTGGTTTCACTGCTGACTGAGTTTATTTTGGGGGGTCTGGTTAGAGCTTCAGGTTGTTGGATGTTCACCGTGCTGAAGAAACAAACTGACTGTGTGACTCTGCAGAAAGGAAGTGATTGGAGTTAGTGCAGCCTGAGTTTCTCTGTTAGCTGAAACCTGAGCTGTTGCTGGATGGCTGGATCTGCCCGTCGATGACACATGACCTCCTGAGGGATTTCCCTGCTGTAGTCATCATCTGTGTTTACATGCCTCCCAGAGCTCCCTGTAAAGCCAGCGGCTCTGTTAGCCAATCATGCTGAGGCTCAGGTGTTTGTTTGGAGGAGCTTTCAGCCTCATCTAGGAGATGCTTTTCTGCTCTGTTGCACTTCTCTCACACAAACCAAGACTGAAACTGGGCTTGTGTCATGTTCCTCTGACTGAAGCCTGCAGTGGTTTCTGTTTCATTCAGCCACATCTTGTCGCTTCACAGAACTTCCTTGCTGGCCATTTTCACAAACATGGACTTAAATCGACCCAGTGGCACCGGAACGTTGGAACTGGCTGTTTGGTGTCTTAAATGAATGCTGATGGAAACTGTAATGTTGGGTAAACATAATGAAACTGAACCAGAACCTTTTTCCTGAACCCAAGCTCTATAAATAAACCAAGAAGTTCTAGAAGAACCGCTGTTTTCCCTAATTATTCAAATATTAAACACATTAACGGATATTTAGAGGGAGCATGTTGGGCCCAAACTGCTCCGTTCCGGTCTCTCATCAGAATTATCTGCTTAGGATGAGGGGTTTATCACAGTGTCGTGTTGTTCCTGGTTTAGGTGGTTCCGATGAAGTTTGGATCTCCATCTCCTGATTGTCAGTCAGCTCATCTGCTGCTCATGAAGTTCTTCAGTGGTGGTTCCATGAAGACCTGTGACCACAGACTGTAAACAGGGGAGGTTCTGGTTTATTTGTTCTTCTTGCCATCCGGCTGTTGAGGGTCTGGGTTTTATCGCTTTTATACTAAACGGATCTCTGCGGTTGTTAAATCTCTTCCCAGGTTGTTGGGCCGCAACAATTGCTCCTCTAAGGTCATTGCTGATGTCCTTCCACCTTGGCATTGTGTTAACACACACCTGTTTGCTTCAGAGCAGCAAACTGACAAGCTGATGAGGATCGGTTAATCAGTGCATTCGATCCGCTGAACCCGGCTGCTGCTTTTCCTTCATATTCCTTCAGAAGCAGCAAGGTTTCAGAAGTTTCTGGAAGGAGAAACAAAACCTGAAGTGTTCATACATCCTCCTTGTCTGTCTAGGAGAACAGTCATGAAAAGACCTCGTCTGTTTCTGCAGGACTGGACACAGCAGGCGACGCCGAACACACTCCAGGTAAATCTTCGCTTTTTGTTAATCACATCTTCTGCTGCACGGTCTTCAGGCTGGTTAGGAAACCACATCTGGCTCCCTGACAGCAACAGCTGGGAGACTTAACCATCCCTAGAAAGGTGAAAAAGAAATCTGTTGGATTTATAAGATTTATGATCTTGTAACTTCTCATCTTTGAGACATCGGTATCTTCCATCTGTTCTTTTGGTTTTCTTTAGTAGGAAATTATCTGATTGTTGCATAAGAGTAGCAGAATGTGTGAAAGCGAGGATGTTCTGAGTCTGAGTTGGAGCGCTGACACGTTGGGTTACGGTTCTGCTTCGACCCAGCAACTGGACCTCCACCTTCACACTTTCCTGATTAATGATGCAGGCTGGATCCAAACAATGAAAACACAAACGACCCGGCAGCCTGATGTGTTTGTCCAGAAATGTCACTGCTCTTCACGAACCAGGGGTCAGTGGAGGTACAGGGCCCTGGGCCCCTGCAGGAAACCAGCAGCTTCAATCCTCCAGAGCACCAAACCAGAACCTCAGCTACTTACTCTCCAACTATGGTAAAATTGTTCTGCAGTTCTGCTCAGAAGAAGCTCAGTTTTACACAGAAAGTAGAGCTGCTGTTTCTCTACAGTTTCTTTGGGAACATTTTATTGGGCTTGGAAGGACAGGAGTCCAGAAGTAAACCTGAAACATTCAGACTGGAGATGTTTCCTTATTCAGTGAAGTTTGAGCTGAGTAGGTGTTCCACTTGCGGGCGGCTGCAGATGATGATCTGCCTAAAGGTTCATTAAGGATGTTATTCGGCCATCTCAGAACGCTGCTGTAAAAATACTCATTATTCTATCTGTCTACAGAGCTGTGAAAAGTATTTGCCCCCTTAGGAGAGAAAAACTATTTCATTGCATTATGTTTCATGATCCATTCAGAGGTGGACCTGCTGGTGTTTAGTGGATCATCGTCCTGCTGCAGAACCCAAGGCCACAAACTGATGGCCAGACGTTCCCCTTCAGGATTTTCTGCTAGGGAGCAGAACCCGTGGTTCCATCAAATACTGTAAATCATCCAGGTCCTGAATAAGCAAGGCAGCCCCCAGACCATCACACCTCCACCACCATGTCTGACCATCAGTAGAATTGCTGTGCTAGTCTTACACCAGATATAACAGAACACACATCTTTCAACAAGGTCCACTTTTGTCTCATCAGCCCACAGAATATCCCAGCAGGGATCATCAAGATGTTTTTTGGTAAACATGAGATAGACCTTTGTGGTCAGAATGGTTCTGGGCCTGAAACTCTCCCATGGAGGCCATTTGTACCCTGCTTCTTTCCTATTGTTGAATCATGACCTCTGACCTGAACTGGGGCAGTGAGGTCTGCAGAACTTTAGATGATGTTCTGGGTTCTTCTGTGACCTCCTGGATTACAAAATCTCCCTGTTCCAGACCTATAGATGGCAGCAGATTTGTTTCTCATCTGTTCCTGGATTTCTGTAGATGGGGTCATGATGTGCTGCTTTGTGAGATCTATTAACCTGCTTCAAGTTGTCAGACAAGTGTTTTTTTGATTTTACGAGTCCGGTAATAATCAGGCCTGGGTTTAGCTCGTGGAACTGAACAAAAATCATTTAATTCATGACCTAACAACAGAGCCAGGCTGGTTAGGATAACTTTTCATCCTGAGGAAAACCTTATTTTAAATCAGCTTTTTGTATTTTTTCAGGTTATCTTTGCCTGATATTAACTTTAATTGTTTGATGATCTGAAACATTGAAGTGTGACAAAACAATTTGCAAGGGAGCAAATGCTTTACAATGTACGTGCTGTGAAAAAGGGTTTGCTCCCCAGTGGGGGTTGGGTTCCAGGTAATACTCATGTGGTGGGGACCTGAAACTGTCACATAACCTGGGGTCATGAGACAGTTCCAGGTCAGCTGAGGTCAGAGACGTGGTCAAACTGCAGGAAGTGAAAGTCGGGGCTCGCAGGCTGGTGGACGTGACTGAAAGCTCAGGAGGTTTCATGTCCACACACTCCAACATCTACTTTGGTCTTCATTAGACCAGCTGGATAATTCGCTGGTTTATTGCTTACCTCACATGTTGATTGATTGATCTGAATATAAGCTTTAAGCTGAGGAGGAAACCTACCTGACCACACTGACACTGAAACCCATCAGTAGCGCCCCTTGGTGTTTCATTTCCAGTTTTAAATTAGCTGCCTACACCTTATTATTCAGCGATGTGTTCTGCACGGTTACATTCAGTTTATTTTTATTGCATCCATTTATAACTCAAGTCAGCCCCAGGGGCTCTGCCAGACATAACAATGAAATGGATGAAAACACACTATCATACACTTTATGTAGGGTCCAGTTATGGTTCTGACATCCGCAGCAGTGAATGTAGATGTAGGAGGAGTTGGAACCAAAAATGTGACTAAAGCCAACCCTGTACTTCCACCTTACTGTTACCACCCAGAGCTGAGTTTCTTTCCATCCATCCATCCATCCTCCTTCTTCTATACCCACTTCTTCCATACTGGGTCGCAAGGGTGCTGGTGCCTGTCTCCAGTGGTCTATGGGAGAGGTTGGATCCACTCTGGACAGGTCGCCAGTCCATCGCAAGGCAACCATGCACACCTAAGGGCAATAGAGAGAGAACAATTAACCTGACAGTGATGTCTTTCAATAACTCCTAAATATTAAAAGCACAGCTGGGTAAGAAAGTATGAATTTTCTCTGTAGGAGTTTACAAAATAAAATTTTTGTTTTTAAAAAACAGAGAAAACCAAAAGACTGTTTCTTCATTCAATTGGTACAATGACATCACACCAGGCAGCAAGGACCAACATTAGTACATGAGCCGGATCCATCTGCTGGGACTGGGCCCAGTAGAAGTCTGCCTGGTGATCGTTGTCTGTGGTGGTGACGACGCTGACATCAACGTCTGAGTCAGGACTAAAGTAAAGGACTATTTCACTGCTTCTAAAGTTCAGAATGACCTTTAATCCGCTTTAAACGATAAAATACGTCAACTGGTGTCCTCTGGACTGGATTATTCCTCACTACCTTCACTCAGGGTCCAATCAGAGGCCAGCTTCAGCATTATGTGGTCAATGATGCTTTCAGTCTCTGTCAATACTTGCCTGGTGTGGTATTATAGAACAACAGATGATATGTATATACAGAATAAACACAAACAGCTTCTCTCTAAATACAAGAATTTATTAACAAAATACTGACTTTAACGTCCAGTTTAGTCAGCAAACTCTTGAATGAAAAGAAGAATAATAAACTCATAAAACTGAAGACTAATAATAGTAAAAAAGGTGGCAAAGAATAAAACTGAAACATTAACAGATATGATAATGTTTCAGTTATGCAGAAAGACTGCATGGAGCTTTCATGTTCTCCCCGTGCATGCGTAGGTTCTCTCCGGGTACTCCGGCTTCCTCCCACAGTCCAAAAATATGACTGTTAGGTTAATTGGTCTATCGAAGTTGCCCTTAGGTGTGTAAATGAGTGTGTGCATGGTTGTTTGTCCTGTATGTGTCTGTGTTGCCCTGCGATGGATTGGCGACCCGTCCAGGGTGGACCCCGCTTCCTGCCCATAGACTGCTGGAGATAGGCACCATCTCCCCCGTGACCCACTATGGAAGAAGCGGTATAGAAAATGACTGACTGACATTAACAGATAAATAATGCAGTGATGTCACAGTTCAGTATAGATGTTTATTTTTCATAAACCAAAGAATGAGACCAAGTTAGCTTTAAGCTAACAAAGAACCACCATAGCTATGGGTTCAAACAACCAGTTTACAATGCAAAGCAAAAGGGAAAATAAAACTCTATTTTAATGAATTAATGTTAATGTTGCTGAATTAGAAATCAATCACATTTAGGACAATTGTTCCTTAATGTGGTTTTAATGAGCATTTGCGGTGATGGGTTGAATGCAGTGCTGGGCAACCAAGATGGTGGTGAGAGATGTGTATGGTCTCAGGACAGACAACAAAGAAAAAAGCAGCTGCTGCACTTTTACGTGGTATTATGTGGTACCGGGTACTTATTATGTGGTATCGGGTACCTTTAAAGACCATTAATACAGATGCTAGTGTGTGTACGAGGGAACTGACCACTTGGATCAGTTAAGCACAGCAAGCGCAAAAAACTTTACAACATTTAAATGATCCTAATTCATTTCCTCTGCCCAGACACAACCTCTTACATGAACAGGCTGTGTAGGCACACAGCAGTCACACTCAGTCAGCAGCTGGTTTGGTCCCAGGACCGTCTCTTCAGCAGTGGAGGGAATCTGCTTCGTCGACGTAATTAGAGACAGAATCTTCTCTTGTTGGGAATTTATGCTTAGATTCCGCAGTGCTGGGACCACAAACAGTGGGAAAATGGTGTGCATTCTGGGATTCAGAGTTCTTTACCAGTCTATTTTGTTCTCTGATCATGCAGTTAAGTCCCTGTTCTCCATGTGGCTGGGGTGGATCTCCCACAGGTTCATCAGATTAAATTATTGTTTCCAACTTCATAGCAAACTGAATAGAAATATTCCTTGTGAGAAGTTGTACATGAAGCCTGAACGGGGCAGGTCGGAGTTAAAACTGCACTGAAACAACTTAGGAGTGAGTAAATATTAACGTCAAATGAAAGTGATTACAGATAGATTTATAAAATACCTTTTATAATGAGAACATAAAGCAGTAATGTCCTTATTGTAGTTGTGGTTAGTTGATACATCCTGAATTCTCATTAAAACCCTCTGAAGGAACATGTAATCCGGCTGTCTGGGACGGCCTCTGACGATCAGCCAGGCACCATGTGGTCACAAGTTGTGATAAAGGCTCTGTGGATTAGACTGAAACTAACCAACCTGAAACTAATCCTGTCTTCGTCCAGCTTAGAGCATCTCGTAAACATCAGAGAGGTTAGTCATCCATCAAGGCTGCTGTCAGCCATGAGTCACTGCAGCACTTTATCTGCAGAATCTATAGGAGGACGTGCATGCTGCATTTGTATGAAGATCTGTGTGTACACAGTATAAATGTGTGTTCCAGAGGTCGTCTCCCAGCTGAGCTCTACTGCTCTCCATCAGTCTATTTCTGTCCATGAGTGGGCAGGATGGATGCTCCACCCGGAGGGAAGCAGAGGAACCCAGGAGCCTCCTGTTTGCGGTCTGTCTTCAATCTGTTCTGAATGCAGCTCCTAATGAGTTAACTTGGAGATGACTTTCCTGGTGGGGGGGTACACTGATGGAGAAAGGAGCTGGATCTTGGTTGTGGGGAAAGAAGGAAAGTGTAGAACTCTGCTGGTGCTGAGAAATAGATTTTAAAAAGCACAGAGAAGGTAGATATCAGCTCAGGTGAACATGAAGCATTGCTGCATTGGTCCACAGGGACGTCCTCCAGCTGAGAAGACTCAGATAGAAAGCTGCTCTCCTCTTTACAGATCCATCAAATCCATATTGTTGATTCTTTTTAGTCTCTTTTTATTGTTCTGAAATAAGTCCAGTCGTGTCTTAAATTATTTCATTCAGTTTATTTTAGGGATACAAGTTATTGATTAATGAGATCATCTAACTTTAACTGACCTTATCGATCGATTAATGATTGATTTTCTTGGGTTTTCTCTTGTACCACGAGCGTCTTTCCATAATGTGAAGCTAAATTTTATGCGCTATGTTGAATTTAAAAAAAGAAGCATTTCATTATGTTTTAACTACCAGCTGTATTAACACTGACTGAATAAACAGAAACTTGGGGTTTTCTCACACATTATTAAACTCAGGCATATTTATAGAATATAACAAAACCAGAATAGAAAAATAATCAGATCCATATAATAAAATGTGTGAAACATTTTAATCGCCCATGAACAGGCAGATATATAAATATAAATATCATTTAAAGATTAGGTTAGTTCACGTTTCAGCTAATCGAACCAAACACATTTATTTCATATTTCCATAATTAATCGTAAGTCAATAATTTATTTGCATCCATAGTTTATTTATATAAACTCACAACGAATGTCGCCTCAGTTCACTGTACAGGACAAACGGACCTGGTTTAGCTGCAGAACTATTTAGTCAATCCAGTCAATATAAAGGTACATTTACTGCCCTTCAGTCCCAGTGGTTAAAGAACAGCTGACGGCATCGGGTCACTGTGCCTCCTAAACCAGCGTGGGGCGACAGTGGAAAGGAACAACTCCCTTTTAACAGGATGAAACTTCTAGCAAAACCAGAACCCGGCTCAGTGTGAGCGCCCATCTGCCTCAAATAATCGTGAGTTTGAGATGAACGGTAACATAGATATAAAATTTAAAAAAACTGTAAATGCACATTTCTAAGGGTAAAATGGTGAATAAAACTTTTTAATGGATTTGTTTGCCCAGATTCTGAGGAACACCAGAAAACTGATTCAGTTTTCCAAGCCTAACCTGTTGCCTGAACATATAGATCAGAACCTATGGAACCTGATCCTGGATATAAGCAGGTGAAATCAGCTTCCTCTGTAGGGAGGCTGAGCTCTGCCTCAGTAAAAAGCTCCATCGTCCAGGAGGGGATCTTCTACATGGAAAGGAGTCTGATGTGGTGGTTCATCTCATCTGAATGTCTCATTTTGAAGGTTATCTGGACTCTTCCCACTGGGAGGAGGCTTGCTGGTAAAATAAATGTTTTAGATGTTGAGGTGTGTCCAGAAGATGCCCTTAAATATGGAAACATCTGTTATGAGTCCTCTGCTGCTGAGACAGAGGTCAGAGCAGCTCCAGGGAGCAGCTGCTGGTGGAGGAAGCAGCCTGAGGGACACAGCAGGCTGCTGGTGGAGGTGGAGGACAGAGAGACGAAGCTCAGAGTGTAACGGATGACCTCTGCCTGCTACAGCCTTCAGCTATTTGTAAGGAGAAGAAAGATAAATAAATAAAGAAGACAAATGTCCCCTCTTCTGTGGAGGACAAACTAAATCTTCCCTGAGGCTCTCCTCCTCTGCTGCTGCTGCTGCTCCGAGACTCTCAGAGGAAGAGCAGCAGATAAATCCTGGAAAACACTGTTGGCTCTTCAGAAACCAGCAGCAAGGAAAGGTTTTAAATCAATCAAAATGTCTCCGTTTTTTGGTCTGACTTCCAGTTTCTAAACATTCAACTCATATCTTCAGTAGATCTTCTGAATAGACAGAAAAGCTGGAGTTTCTGATCATTTCTGATGAAATGCCTCAGAAGCAGCAGCAGCTGGATCTAATCTGACTTTATGAAGATCTCTGTTACACTGTGATGCTGGCGGAGTTAAACTGATGGAGAACATTGTCACCACAGAATGTTCAGAACTCTAACAAACCTCTCCTGAAGCCTGAGTTGGACCTCAGGACGGTTTTAAACCAGAATTTGAGAAAAGGTTTTTTGTTTTAGGCTGTTTGATGATTTTATAGGAGGTTAGGTCATTCTTTAGGTAGTCACTCTGATCTGGTTTTAAAAAACTCCTGAATGCTTCAGACATTTTTGTTGCATCATCGTCAAACCCGAAGTAAAACTTAAATAAGTTTGTAGCTGCTGTTTTCAGGCAGCTCTAAGGAGAAGCGCAGCCTTCAGGGGGCGCTATGGGAGGAGCCCAGGTTTTTAGTTATGCTATTTGTTTTAAACTGATCTGAATGTGTTTCTGTTTTCAGGTCTGTGCCGAGACCAGCTCTGTGAAACCTGCAGGAACTGAGCAGGTAACACACCTGAACATTAACACCAAACCTCTGATGGTCTGCAGGGACATAAACTGCTGCTTCTGCACCAAGACCATAAGGACAAAACACCTGAACCAGCTAGTGTTGAGGTCTGCAGACTATATTTAGGTTTTTAACCTAAAGAACTGGGGTGCGCTTGTTTTCCAGACCAATAAATATCTTAAACACAAACATCACCATGTTTACACTCGGTTAATAAGGGAAAAGTCCAGTTTAACCAGTTTGGTTTGAGCGTTGAACCAGGAGAACTTTTACAGGTTTATTCTGTAAATTAAAGCTGCTAGCAGTAGAAACATCATCATCTCAGGAAGCAGTTCTAACATCTACAAAATCACTTCAATGGTGCAGAAAAAACAGGGACAAACTTAACCCGTTTATTGGAACCAGGATGTCCAGTTGGGTTCTACTTTACTTTAATCCATTCACACAGAGCAGGTGCAGAAGAAGGTAGAAACCAGATTTCTGGTCCCATTTTATTCTCTGTGAAGTGGGCCTGGACTGGTTTCCACTATGAAGGTTTAACAAAAGGCCAAAGTTTCCCGTCACATTGTTCTGACGGTTTAACAAGTCCAAACAAAGAGCCAGAGGGACCGCAGAGTTCTTTGGCTGAATGGAGCGCTGAGTAGCGATGCAGTACTGACACTCTCCTACCACTTGCTGCTCACTGCTAGTCAGCTGGCAAAAAGAAGGTTCCAAAACGTCTGTGCTTGAAAGCCGCAGGTCTCAGCAGGTAGACTGGGCTACTTGAGCAAACAGCCTGACTAATTAAGCAACTAATTACAGCTTGTTATACTCTGTGTCCTCAGGGAAATGTTGATTTGAAATGTACTGCTGATTAAAAGTTTTTTTGATCACAATATCGATATTAAATAACATTTAACTGCAATATAGCAGCAGTAATAGCAATACTTCTGTCCTGGAGTCTGTGGGTCCCAGAGTCTGTGGGCCCCACCAGAGTCTGGGGGTCCCACCAGAGTCTGTGGGTCCCACCAGAGTCTGTGGGTCCCAGAGTCTGTGGGCCCCACCAGAGTCTGTGGGCCCCAGCAGAGTCTGTGGGCCCCAGCAGAGTCTGTGGGTCCCACCAGAGTCTGTGGGCCCCAGCAGAGTCTGTGGGCCCCAGCAGAGTCTGTGGGTCCCAGAGTCTGTGGGCCCCACCAGAGTCTGTGGGCCCCACCAGAGTCTGTGGGCCCCACCAGAGTCTGTGGGCCCCAGCAGAGTCTGTGGGTCCCAGAGTCTGTGGGCCCCAGCAGAGTCTGTGGGCCCCAGCAGAGTCTGTGGGCCCCACCAGAGTCTGTGGGCCCCAGCAGAGTCTGTGGGCCCCACCAGAGTCTGTGGGCCCCACCAGAGTCTGTGGGCCCCACCAGAGTCTGTGGGCCCCAGAATCTGTGTCTGATGGCTAATTAGACTCTGGGCAGCCCAGCAGTGGGAGCCATGTTGGTCCAGTTGGAGGGCGTGTCCAGCTGCCTGGCGCTGGGATGTTTGTTTTCTCCATCGTCACATGGAGGGTGGTCCGATGTTTCTGTGTTTTGTTGTTCTGAGGTTTTGTTGGATCAGCCAGAGGGTTAAAGGTCGAGCAGCTCTGCAGCTAATGCTCTGACTGATTAGTTTAGCCTGCTGCCACATACTCACCCACAGAGCCAAACGATGGTTGGTCCGCTGCGGTTCACTGTGACTCTCTCGGTCTCTGTGGATCTGGTTTCTCAGACGCCTCAGTGGCTCAAACTGGAAACCGTCCCACTCCTCCTCCTCCTCCTCCTCTGTTCACCCTCAAACGATTTATCTTCATGTTTCTGTTGCTGACTCAGACATGATGCTGACTGCTGATGTTGAAGGTTTCAGGGCAGAATCTCCAGCCTGTCTCAGCCAGATTGAGCTGACGTTGGAGAATCAGACGGTAAAATATTAATGGCTGGTTCTGTTCTAAAGGTTCCGTTCAAGGTTCTGATGTAAAAACTGATGCACAGACAGTCCTAAAGCTAGGAAGATAAATCTGCATGTCCAGCATTAATGCAGCGACTTATCTGCACAGCAGCATCCACTTGTTTATATGTAAAGTTATGCTACTTTTTTAACGATATTTTACCAAACACGGATAACTTTATGGAGTCATAGGTTTAGATGTTGTATTTAATTTAAACCAATACTCTGAGTCAGATAAAATGTCACAGTTTATATGATGGATGCTGAGATTGTTTTAAATCTGAGATTGTTTGGTTATCAGGTGTGACGTATCAAAGGCTTGATAAGGACTGAATGTCCTTATCTGAAAGGGTTACCTCCTTAAATGATCTGAAGACGAGGAAAAACTTCCTCCTAAGCAGATGTGGTGCAGAGCTTTAAAATTCACACACTATGTTCAGTTTTATGGCTTTAAGTGATGCTTCTTTCAGTTCATGTGAAATCTTTGATTGTACAACAAGATTATATCAGCTTCCTCCAAGCTAGCCGTCATTTCAGGTGTTCCCCAGTTCCTTCATGTGTTGGTAATGATAATGGTGATGGTGAGTCTTGTTTTTTCTTCTGCTTTTAATAACAGAAGTATAGTACGACTTTATTTCTGTCTCATGACTATTTGGTTTAGTCTCTAAACATTTGTGCATTAGAGAGTAGATCACATTGTGGAAGCACGAGCAGAAGCAGAGCTGACTGGTTGATGAGCCGGTGCACTTTACTCCAAGTCATTTACATGTATTTCACACCGAGGGATAAATCTGTGTTCTTTGGTTCTCCTGAGGTGTAATGGAAATCCAGGTTGCTTTGATAGCAGCCTTCAGCTCAGCGGTATTATCGTTAACAACATGGTCCTAGTCCATGTCCAGAATGGGTCTATGTGTGGTGGATCTGGTAGCTCTGACTCCGGCTGCAGGTCCACACCTTGTGAATCTCCTCCAAACGCTTGGGTGGACTTTGTCAAGGAAACAGTTTCCCCGATGCTTGTGCACCATTTTCTAAAACAGGTTTTCCTTCCAGTCAACTTTCCATATGAAAAGCTTAGCTTTTCATATGGAAAGTTGAGTGAAAGAAAGATATTACATTTTGTGAGCTGCTCTCCTCGTGGAGGGTGTCAGTGACTGTCTGTTGGACAACTGTCGGGTCAGCAGCCTCCACAGTGATCCTGTAGAGTTTTAATATCATAACGTTTCTGTTTTAAACTCGTTTTGCATTAGTCTTATGTTATTTTGTAGAAAGTTTTGTGTTTTTATTTCTGTAAGCCAGAAATACACTTTATGTTTCACTTTGTCTGTAGAAAATCTGTACGAGTTTCACGTTTCCAAATAATGTGATTTATAATTCTTTTCATTTTATTGTGATGTTCTTGTAGAGTCTGTGATCCACAGAGCTGACGGTACCATGGTACTGTTAGCACAAGCTCAGGTGGGTTCAGTTTGCAGCCTAATGGTTTTGATGCTCTGACCTTCAGTCCAATATGGTTTAGGTTTGATTTCTAACAAAATAACCTTTAGAGGTCAAGGTGATGCTCTGATGTCATCAAGCTGGACTGAATCTGTTTAGGCTTAACTTCCTTTATGGCGTAGCAATAAAAATGTGTTTCTACTCTAAGAACAGAAGGTTGAATCCTATTAGAACTCCTTAATATGTCCAAAACTTCAGGAAAATGACAACTGGCACCTGGCAGATGGAAAAGTATTTTTCCAGGGAATGATCTGAGGAATGTTTCATAGTTTGGAAAACTGGAAACTGTCCAGCTGTACATAATTCCAGGTCATGTTGTGCAGAAGTGACCTGAAGAAGTTGATTAACAGTGTTCTTGTTGTTCCTCCACCTTTCTTCAGTCTTCTTCTCAATATTTTACAGCAGACTCTGCTGACCAGCCCACACCTTCCCTCAGCCTGACAGTCAGTAATCAGGGTGAAGAGATACCAATAATTAGAGAGGATATGAGTGAACGCAGTGTTCAGAAGACTTTTAGTTCACCGTGTGTCTCCTAGAGATCTTGCTGAGAGAACATCCTGTTGGTTGTTGATCCAGCAGATCACAAACAAAACTCCATAATCTTCATATCAGTATCTCTGGCTGGTGTGACACCAGGAGGAAGGAGAAGGATTCTATAATAAGAAAAATAAAACCCAGTTGGGTCTGGGTTCTCCAATAGTGTCACAATATTGGTGTTTAATGCCTGTAAGAAGTGGAAATTTACTTTTTACTCATAAGTTTGAAGCCATCAGATAATCACCTCAATGATCTAGCATAGTCCAGTAGCCTGGTCCAGTAGCCTAGTCCAGCAGCCTGTAGAACCTCCATCAGCACCAATAACCCTCAGCAGTGGCTTCTATTGGACTTTATTAGGAGGATACCCCAATCTTCTGTCCAACGTTGCTTCAGATCATTGATGTTTGTTTCTGCACAACTCCCTGAAAGTTCTGTTGCAGATTAGCTAGTTCTGTCGATGACCCAGTTTGGACCAAGCTTCAGCATGAAGAAGCTTACATCACCACCCCTTCACCACCATTGTTTGTGCTGATATGCTGTTTTGGTTTTCTCCACATGGTTCTGTGCATCATGGCCAAACATCTCTAGATGTCCCAGAAGTCTTGTTCTTCATTCAGATGCTTTGCTAACCCAAGTTCTGCTGCCATCTTGTTTTTAGAGAGGGTAGACCAAACAGATAAACTGGTTCGGTGTTTCTCTAACTGCCCTGTCAAGACCTTTAACCTTTAACCTGCTAACTGAGACCCATAGAGTCTGAGATGGAGCTCCTGATGTTTGCTTTAAGGTTATTGCTGATGTCTTTCCAGCTTGGCCTTGTATTGACCTCCACCTGCATAAAACACCTGCTTTAATGGAGGTGTTCACACTGATGATGATGAGAATGGTGAGAATCTACTGTGGGTGAAAGTGTATCTAAAACTTTTGACCAGTTGTGTATCTGTTTATTTTACTTTCAACAACACAAACTAACGTAGAATAACTGATATTATTAACAAGGATCCTTCATATTCAATGGTTGCCGTGACAACAGTAATTAGAAAAGGACACGTTTCTCTGTTTTCATCATCAACCTCTAAGAGATGTTTTGTTCATGTGAGCAGAGCTGAAACAGTTTGAGTCCAACCCCAGTCAGCAGGAAGACCTGATAAACAGCAAGTCCCAAACATTCCTTATAAAATAAAGGCTCATTGCTCCGACGGATCATGAAAAGTCCCCTCTGTCCTACAGACCTCCCCTGTCAGCTATGGTTTGGTCTCCTGCAGCCCCCAAGAACCACAGCAGGACGTGAAGCTGCTGACTCTGCTCCGACCAGTCCAGCAGGCTTCACCCTTGTTTGGATGGAGGTCTTTCTGACGTGACTCCAGAATCAGATCCATGGACGAGGAATTCAGATGCGTCCGTCAGTCGCATAACTTAACCGCTAACAGTCGCTGATCATCTGCTGTCTGATGGCCCAGCTCTGTTATTTTCACTTTCATTTCATCGACCTCAGCTCTTCTGGTCTTCTGCACCTGAGTTTAGGCTTTAGTTGAAACTTAGTCTCATTTTCAAATATTTGCTGCGCCGTTCCTTTTAACACAGATGATGTTTGGATGCAGACAGTCCAGTTCTGACTGGACTGTCTGGAGGCAGAGATGAAACGTCCTTCCTGTTATCCAGACTTTTCTTAAACCTCTTAAATGCTCTGGATTCTGGTTCTCCAGGAGGTTTCCATGGACTTTGGCTTCTTCTTTCCCCTCCTCAGTCTGATGGTAAATTAATTTATAGTATAGATTTCACGGTTCTGGCAGAGTTAGTTAGTTATAACTGGGTTCTGGCAGAGAGGAACAGGCTGATATGGACCGTGACAACTTGCAGCAGGATATAAAATGCAGGCTGAGGTCTGAGTGGCTTTTTTTCTGATGCTGAAAACATGAAGAGGGAAGGAGGAAGCGTGCAGGAATTACATGGAGAAAGTGCTACTGTTGAACAGGAAGCTGATTGGGCTCAGTGATCGGTACCAGTCTGCAGCTGGACCAACTCAACCTGGAGAATACTACACAGCTTTCAGTGTTGGATGTCTCTGTAGTGATTGGACTGGTCCACTGCTGTGGTTCTATTTCACTAATCCTGTTTCAATTATCTCTTTTAAGCAGATCCTCTACACAATAAAAACAAATCGGGAAAGATTTTATCAGTTTTCAATCAGAGTTACTAATCAGATTATAATAAATGAATAAAGAATTTAATTCTGCAGAGTTTTGCTTGTTTTCAGTTCATCATCAGAGAAAACCCACAAATGAATCCTGTAACTGAAACAGAACATCTGGTAACATTTATTCTAATTTTTTGTTTTGCAATCAAAGAACAGCAGAGAACCACGGCTGTTCTCCTTGAGAACGATGGTTCTGCAGCAGGTCAGCAGTCGGTTCTGATGTGTTGCAGGGATTCTCCATAATGACACAAAATTACAGTTTTTAGTTCCTCTGGGGTCTGATGCCAGGCTTTATGCTGAGTGCACGGTGTCAAAGGTGAGTGTTTAACATGATTACTGCGCTCCAATGGAGGCAGGGAACTGAATGCACAAACACACACTGCTCCCTCGCTCTCAATGAAGGATAAATGAATGAACATTTAATTTTAAGCTTTAAAGAAGGTAAAAAGTTCTGAAATATTTCCACTCTGGTCCCATTATGGTCAAATATGAACAACTGAAAACCAAAATAAGCTTCTGGATGATGATCAAAACTGAAAGTAAAAGATCTGATACCTGAATAAATCAGCTTCTTGTCAGGAACGTGGTGTGGTGGTGGACCCCAGGATGCAGACAGGCAGGAAGCAGTGTCGCAAATCATGACCCTTTTAGCTTCATGGCTGCACTAGATCTTGGATATGACTGAAAATATTTAGTCTACCAGAGGAAATTCTGAAAAAGCAGCGGGTTAAAAGCAGGAGTGGTTCAGGATGCAATCAGAACCAGTCTGGTCCATATGCAGACGAGAGAATTAAAACTAAGGATGTTTTCACCTCAGTTTCAAACTAACTCTGGTCTGTTTCCCCGTTGGTGCGGCTCATTTGTGTAGATGTAAACTCAGCGATCGCTCTGGGTGTGGACCAGAACAACCATACCGAGACCCTTTGGAGGAGGTGGTCTCGTTTATGGTGCGAAGGTGATCCGACACAGCTACCAGGTGATCTAAACATCATCCCATAGCCAAGTTTGTGTTGCATTGTGGGATGTGGTAAACGGCGCATCTTTTTAATAAAGCTCCAGGCAACCTTCAACACATCTTCTCAAAATCATTTGGAATAATTTAACCTGAAATGAAACCCAGAAAGAAACTCATGATATGAATAAATTCTCCGGGTTTTCTACCAGCTCAGAACACAGAACCTGCTTCTTGTATTTACATTTGGTTCTCCCGCCCACGAACATCAGACTGATAGACAGACTGAACGTTTTCACCCGGTTTGTATTGACAGGTTCTGGTTCGCTTGTAGTTTTCTCTGTGTGAAAACAAACCGAACCACCGGAAAAATGTGACAAGTCCAACTGATTCGGACTAAAAGAAACAAACTGTAGAGCCACTTCACAGTCCCACGTGTGTCAAGTTAAAATAAAAGTTAAAATACAATCAGAAATCCAGAATATGCTCAGAAATCAAAGCCTTGAAAGTCTAAAACAGAACCTTGGACTGTATTGAGGATGGAGCCCATAGCAGAGAGCTCAGTACAGGTGAGGACTGGACGGGTCAGAATCCTCTTAGAAGCTCAGCAGCTGCAGAAGATTCATCATTTGTGCAGGAGGAAGTAAACCTTTTCCACCTCAGCTCACCACGTTCCCTACTGGATATAAAACATGAAGGAACAACTTGTTTCACACACGGATCAAATGATTAAACATCAGAACCTCCATTTTCACCTCGTTCTGCAGGACAAATGATCTGGCAAGCAGAATTTGATCTTTTTTTAAAAGTTCTGTTGAACTGAAACTTTCACAGCACAATGAAATTAATGAAAAGCTGAAAATCATCATTTGAGCCTCAGTCCGTCTCTCCTGAACTCTTTATGTTCAGATCTTCGTCTTGTAGTGAAACCAAGTTAGAACAGATTAAACAGAAATGATTAGAACCAGAACATGATCCGATGTTGAGATGCTGGATTCAACACAAATATTTAATCATCATACCTGCAGCACAGGAAGCACTTTGTGGAAGGCTGGAGGTCAGCTCGGTAATCCACACAGTGAAGATGATTAAACATTCAGTCCAGACCTGCTTTTGTTTCAAAGCTCCGAGCAGATCCGGCAAAGCTAGGTCCGACAGGTCCGACTCCTTTCAGAGGAGTTTTACTTAATCAGTCCCAGACGAGCTGCTCCAGTGTCTCCGTGTGCGTCGCTGCCGGATAGGAAGAGTTCATTATTCAGAAAACTCCTCTTCCTCGTCTTGGCGCTGCTCTCACGTCTTATTATTCAGCATCAGCTCTGAAATGGTTACCTCTCCGTACACCGCCTTAAAGTATTCGCACCGCTTAAACTATTTCACATTTTGGCACATTTTAACCACAAACTTCAATGTTTTTGTTTGAGGTTTCATGCAACAGACCATCATAAAGTGTTGCTTAGTTGTACTTAAAAATCTGAAACATGGTCAGAAGTCACCTAATCAGTCACCAGAGTCTAGATGTTCGGTTTCTGGTGACCAGAACAACCAGCATCATGAAGACCATGGAACACAGGTCAGGGAAGATCTGGTTCGGTTTAAAGCACGGTTAAGTTCTCCAACAGTTTCCCTACATGCATGTAGAAGTTGGTTGTCAATGAAAAGCAGCGGTCATGAAGATGGACCATAAGATGGAAAAAGGCTTCAGCAGTTTTCCAGAGCTCTGAATATTTTCATCTTCAAGAAGATTTTCGGTCGCGTCAGTTACAGTTTCTGGCACGGGGGTCACAGCATCAGCAGGTCAGACAGGAATGCATCAGAAGAATCCCCTCAATTACACTACAGTACTGCTCAGACACAGACACTACCACTGGTCCACCTGAGGGGGGTTTCAGCTGAACAGAACATACATCTGACTAATACAGATTAAATATACAAAACAAACAAGAGTCAAATCAAACTAAAGTTTCAGTACACTTCCACCTCAGGAGGTGCGTGGTCTTCAAAATAAAAGCCATACAAAAACAAACTTCCAAATGGTTAATGTGTGTGCATCACCTTGGTGAAGGAGATGCTTTCCAGCACCCCCACAATGCAAAATGCTTCATGTGGAGCAAAGCTAAAACTGAACCCACCATCCCTACAGTGGGACATGGTGGTGGCAGCTTCATAGGTTTAACAATGGGAACAAAAGTTAAACTAATCAGTTAAAAATCACGATATTAGAATATTTCAGTGTGGTCTTTCATCAGAATGTCTCGTTTTACTCAAATTTTCTCTAAAAATAAGAGTCATAAAGAACTTCTGGAGAAAATGTTTTAAATAATCTGGGAACCAGAAGTTAGTTTGCTTTGAAAAAAGTCTGCAGGTTAAAGGTCAGGACAGGAACAGCCTGCTAAAGTTCAACAACTTCTTGTAGATGTTCCAGCAACCCAAAAACAGAAGGTTGTGAAATGGTCCAGGACTTTTCAACCATGGTTTCCAAACCAAAGCTTCAAGAACGTTAAAACAACCAAATGAAGATATTTCTCCACGGTTACCGAAAGGTTCCCATTAGGAAAGCAGTGGGAGAACCACAACATCCAAGCAATAACTAAAGTTCCTGGAACGTTCTCGGTACTAAAGGAAATGTTAAAGAACCATCAGGAATGTTCTCAGCATGGAAATAAATGAGGTGACAGGATTTCCATTTTTAATTCAATCAAACAGGAATATTGTGCAATGTTTATCCAGCAGGATGCTCCTGTTCCTGCAACTAAAACACAAGATCCAAGAACGTTAGACATGAAGCTTTGAAGCTTTTCTCAAAGGTTATTGCAATGTGTTGATGAAGAAACATAATACGATCAAACAGGAAGGTTCTGCAAAGATTCCCTCTCAGATTCTGGATGTTGGCAAAGCATGAGGAAAACACTTTTAAGATCCAAAACATGCAGCAGAATATTTATGTTAGAAAGGTTTCCTGGTGGAACCCTCAGAGGAACTGTAGTCAACATCTCTGCAGGTTTACCAGGAGATGGGAGATGGTAGGAAAAGGTTGGATAACATTAGGAGAGTATACTAATGTTCTCCTGTCATGTGCAAAGCATCTAAATAAGTTTCCTTTTAGGGATTGCCAAAGGATAACTGCACTGTGACCATTAACATAAACAGGAACGTTCTAGAAAGGTTGCTGCAACTAAAAACTAGTGTGAAGGTTGATGGAACAGCAAAGCAGCCAAACCAGGATGACATCTAAACATTTTTTATCTTACAGCTGTTGGTAGAAGCTTGGAAAACAACAACTTGCAACGGGAGAGTTTTTACCAAATTGCAAACAAAAAACACAAAGGACATGTCTGAACATGGAGGACGGTGGTGCAGGAGGTACCACTGTTGCCTTAGAGCAAAAGGTCCTGGGTTCAAATCCCACCATGAGGTCTTTCTGCAGGGTGTTTGCATGTTCTCCCCATGCATGGGTTCTCTCTGGGTACTGCAGTGTGTGCATTGTTGTTTGTGCTGTGATGGACTGGTGAACTGTCCCGGGCGTACCGCACCTCTGGCCCAGTGGGGATAGGCAGGAGCCCTCCAACACCCTGCTGCTGTGACATGATCCCACATAATTTATAATGGAAATGTTAGAGCAAATTAAACAGCTTTCTGATTGTACACATTTTAAGAACGTGAGAAGAACACTGGATGAACCCCAGCATACAAATTACTGATATGTTTGGATGCCCAGAATTGTTCAGGTCCTGAGTTTTCTCTTTCCTACCTCCATGCATCAAATTTAACACACCAAATGTAAGCAGTCAAATGTTTTAGATCAGTTTCTGATTTCAGTTTGAATCCCGTCCAGTGGCAAACAGGAGAGCTGCAGAACAGAGATGAGAAAGTGATGAAGTGATACAAAGACAATGGAGAGAGATGGAGCCAGAGAGAGAGGTGGGGAGGGAGGGAGAGAGAGAGAGATGGAGCCGGAGGAGAACAGGGAGAGGAGGAGGCGGCGGTTTTAACCGGGGAGCGTGTGGTCGGCGAGGCTGTTACCACGGGGATCATTGCCATGACCGCCACCACGACAACCACTAACGGGACCTGAGAGGAGGCGGAGCACAGGGTGGTGTCAGTTTGATGACGGGGCCCACAAGCAAGGCATCCATAAGGACGAGTTAGCAGAGAGAGACAATGAAGAGAAAAGGGAGAAGCTGTGAGAGGTTTGAGTTTAAAACGTCACCTGAGAGGAAGCGAGAGAGCGAAAATAGGAAGAGAAACAGAGAAGTGTTGGATTCTGCAGAGTTTGTCTTTTCCTGCTGGGTTTAGATATTCATGCTTCAGATACAGTAAGTCCGCTTGGTTCTACCTGGTTCTTAACATTTGTTTGGGCATAATTTGATCTCAGAGATTTGATGAGGAGTTAAACGATGAAGGTTTGTGTTTCTAATCCAGATGTAAATCTGCTGCTAGTATTCAGTATTTCTCCTTTATGCAAACAGTTCATGTTTGCCAATATATTTTGTCACTCATCGCGAAAAGCTTCACTTCCTCTTCTCTTCTAAAGAAAACATTAAACTCATGCTCTCAGAAACGTCTTGTAAACGAAAAAGAAATTCAGAAAATGACCAGAAGTTGTAGTTTGGTTTGCAACAGTCAGATGTTCAGCAGTTTAAAGTTTTAGAGTTTTCTCCAATGATGCCTTCATGGGACTTCAGGTGAAACTATGGTTTTCCAGACTGGGTTTAAATGCCGAGTCTATCTGGAGCGTCGTTAAGCTCTGAATGCTTCCTGCCTAATTTAACTCAGGCAGTTTCTTTCATAGTCATTTCATTAAATTAACAAAGAAACGGTGGTAAATTATCTGTAAATCATAATGAAATAGCAGAGCATCAGCTGATAGTTGTTCGTTTAAACATGCAGATTCCTTCTGAACTAACAGAAAATACACGAAACCCGGTGGAGTTTTAATAGATCATAGAAATAGTTTTAAATGCAGATATGCCATCATTTATGTGTTTTAATGCAAACGATATTGTAATAAAAATGACTCATCCTGTGAGAGTTAAGTTGAAGCAATAATGCTAGTATGGCTGTGATTAGTCCTTCATTGGTTTGCTGAGAGCATGAAGAGAGGCATTGACCAGGCTTTAAAATGTGATGGCGTGAATTTCAGCTGCAGATCGCCCACCTCTGATATGGTTGGTTAGCTCTCTGGATCTAATCTGTAGAAGGTCTGGGGTTCATGATGGCTGTGGGGCAGCTTGGTTCTGTAAAAAAACAATCCCAGGTCAGCTGTAAATATTCAGTCATACTTTTGGATAAATGGAGACATCTGCTAAGCTTTGTTTTAGACCAAGTTCACACAGGTTTCATCCCAGATGTCTCTGGAGACATTTAGACGTCTCTTCAAGCTCTGTGGGACATTTCCAGCAGATTCAGCTTAGATCTCCAGACTTCCTTCTCCAGTTTATCTGAGGGAACTCGTGGTGGTCCCAGACCAGCCGTGAGACAGAAACTTCATCAAAGTTCTTTGGAGACCAAACCCAAAGGTTACTCCTATAACTCAGGAACGTGTCCATACGTTAGAGGTTTCTGAACAGTTCTGTGACTGTGCATGAGGCGAGCTGTTAGTGATGCAGCTTTCTGCTGATTGGTTTAAAGTGTAGAAGAAAGGTCAGCGGATCAGATGTATGGATCCAAAGCTGCTCAGACACATGACAGATCTGAACATCTTGTTTGTTCTGAATTAGAGAAAGCAGAAGACAGAGAACGGTTTCCACAGTAATTTGACCAGACTCGGAGTGGACGTGAAATTTTTATGATTTGCATTTAGAGATATTTCTGCTCTCAGTTGAGCAGCAGCTGTCTGACTTCATCTGAAAAAGGAAAAGAGGGAAAATCCTCCAGAATCTGCTTCATTTCCTAATCTTTGTGTTTTATTTAAAGCTGATCTTCATCATGAACTTCCTCCTCATTCTTCCGCCTGGCATCTTTTTCTTTGACCTGAATAGTTTCTTTCTTCATCTGTTTACATGTGCAGTCTTCTAAAAACAAATTATCTCATATTTTCACTACATTTAAATCCTTCTTTCAGCAACATTCTCTTTTTCCTGCATCTTTTGTCTTTTACATGATCTGGGAATTTTTCTCTCAACCATTTCTGCATTATAATCCCAAAAACTGCTCATTTTAAACATGCTGTTACAAAACTCAACAAACCTTTAAATAGTTTCCATTAAGTTCTGCAACCAAATTATGTTCCTCAACCCAAGGCCCGTGGGCCAAATCTGGCTCTTTGCCTCACTTTAAGTGGCCAGTGATACTTTCCAAAGAAATGAAAATGTTTTAATATTTTCTTATCTACATTCTTCGTTTGAAGTGACCATAAACATGTCATTCATTTTTTAGCTGCAGTGACACCATCAGGCCACCGCATGGCAGCGTCTCAACATCATTGGTTTCCAGCAGCATTAAAGTCGAGTGAACAGATACATTAAAGGCGAAGATGATTCAGAAGGAAGTTTGTTCCTTATAAATACAAGATCGTGCATCAGTTCACTTTAAACATCAAACACAGCCAAGCTAGCTAAGTATGCTAACCTTAGACGTTTTTACATGGCTGATGACGACATGTAAAAATTAGATTGCTGACATTCTATGCTGGTTAGTTTTGTATTTTTTGCCAGTTTTCTTTGAGCTGGAGCTGAAGGTGGCTTCTTTCTGCTGTGACTCTAAAGACCAGGTGGTGGAGAGATTTCATTCTCTGGTTCAGATGACAACATAGTAACTTAGAAACTGAATCCCAATTAGAGAACACTGTTCACTGAACTGCATCTGACTGAAAGGCTGAATAATCACCAAACGGACACCCTGCTGGTCCTATGAGGTGTTCTTTTTTGGGCTGGACCATGTAGTGGCCGGATTCTAACCCTGAAGCAATAGTCAGGACCTTATTTGGTCCACGCGCTGACCGATGACTAGGACATAAATCGCTCAGTCTCGAAGGAGCTAAAACATCTAACATGACCACGAGATGGCAGAATTGGTGGCATCAGGCAGTTTGCCAGAGAATAAGTCGGCCATCAGTCAGAATGATAGCCTCCTTCACAAAATCCTTAAAGCTAGGCACCTTCTCACTGTCTATGTCCATTTTGTGAAAGGATCAAGATGTCCTGGGGTGCTGCAGTCAACACGATGCTGTCACGCCTCAGAAACACTGAGCGAGATGTTCACAGCCCGGTATCAGTTGACTTCATTTGGGCTGAGCTTTTTCCACAATCAAAGGAGGTGTTGCAGATGCTGTGCTTGACCACCTGGCCATTGCAGAAGACACCTGGACTGGTGCAGATCGGTGCTTCATGTTCTTCATTAGACCGGTGAAGACAGAACAGATCATTGGACTTCAACCATGGGTATTTTCTTCAGTAGCAGTTATACTGGTATTTGGTGTGGACTCTTTACAACCCAGTCCATGATGATCCACCTTGTATGGAAGCCTTCATGGTTCCAACATCAAGCCACTGCGAGACTCACCGTTTGGGCCGGTTGTTGGATGCTCCTTAACGTTCCAGTTCCTTGTAAATCTGATAATTAACATCTCCATCCGTGCTTTACATGTGTATCAAATTAGATCCAAATTAGGCCATTCCTTCTTGGTTCTAAACTGATAGGTCAGTAAGTACAAAAGTATCATTCCATGATGGTGGTGGTCTCTAGCGTCCTGTCTATCTTCAAGAAACACTTGAAGACCCAGCTGTTCAGAGAGCATCTCCTACCTGTTAGTTCCCCACCCCCTCTACTATGCCAGCTATCTATTTCTACTCTGTTACCTTTGACAGAACCACACCAGTGGTCTTCCTACAAAGTAGCTTATTGCTAGCTTTGATATTAACAGCATTGATATCTCCTCATTGATAAAATCGTCTGACAAACGCAGAAACATGAACATTTATTCTGAGATTGGGCTCAGTTTGACCTAAAGGTGACTGTTTTGGTTGTGTCGTTTGCGTTTTAGTAAAAACCGGATGGGAATAAATGAGTCCTGCTGGTTCCTGCAGCAGTGACCATGAAACATGTAGATGTACAGACCAACACGTTTGAACCTTCAGGTTTTCATGTGTCTGAAATGTTTTCAGCAGCTTTAATAACAGAGCAAATATCATCCCACTGAATCCACATTAAAGACAAACAACTCTGACTGGTTACCATGGAAACCACTGCAGTCTTATTGTCACAGAACTGGACGGTTTTCCGAGTTGGGTGACCTTTCACCTCTTTATTTTTTTCTGCTGGTTTCTTTGCATGTGAAATCAGATGAATATGAATGAAGGAACATTCGGGCCACATTATGCTCAGTCTTTATTGACATTCAGCACACTTCATACAGAGTCCGTTTGGCAGCCGGCTGCACACAGCGCCGAGCCCCGCCCCCTTCATCATGAATATTAATGAGCGGATGGATGCGATTGAGAGGGGCGAGCCTGAAAGGACACATCAGGATGACAGGCGGCAGTATTTATGATTCCCTGGCCGTTGGGAGCGCGCACCCGCTGCTCACAGGACTTTGACTGCACAAGTGACACATAAAATATAATTAATGTGCACTTCATATAACACATGGCCATATGTATGGAGACCGGAAATATTCAGCATTGGTCTGAAGACGGGGAAGATATTTGGCTCAAAATCCATGTTCCTGTTTAGCTTATTCAGGGATTTTTTTCAGAGAATAAAACATATTTATAGTAACTTTCTTCAACTAGCTAAATGTTGCAAGGATTTCTGCTTCTTGTTGAAACCCTGAAAGGTTCTCTGTTAATGAAATAAATGTCTATTTTCTACCTGCAGATTGATACATTAGACATTTTTACAGAGGAATACATGGTTGAAGTTAAATGGTTTTCTTTCGCTTTTTATTATTCATTGTTGTTGACCTGCCTGATTTTAGGTGTAAACCAAGAGTAAAAATAATGCAAATATATTTTTACCTTAAATGTGAATAGGACAAATAAAATGCCTGTGGGTATTTGTAGGTGTGGAAATAATGATTATTGTGAAGGAGTAGCAGTGGTTGAGGACTGAAAATACCTGGATGTTCAAATGGAGAACAGATTAAATGAGGCTGGGGCAGAATCAGTTTCTGCTTTATGATGATTTAAAGCCTCTCTGTAAACACAGGAGTTTGGTCAGATTCCTGCTCTGAAGTCTACAGGCAACTGTTTACACAATGACAGGGCGGAAAGACACCAGCAATCAGCAGGACTTCTGGGACAATGTCCTTTCTACCAATGAGACCAAAGTAGAGATGTTTGGCCATAATGCACAGCACCAGGTTTGGAGAAAACCAAACAGCAGATCAGCACAAACATCCATATTAACCCTCAAGCACGGTGGTGGAGGGTTGATGATGTGGGCTTTAGCAGCCACAGGACCTGGGAACATTGCAGTCATTGAGTGGACTATCATCTCCTCTGTAGACCAAATTCTTGTGGAATAAAATGTGAGTTAATCTGTCATACAGCCTGAAGCTCGGCCCAAACTGGGTCATCAACAGAACAATGATCCCAAACAGCAGATCTATAGTAGAATGGCTAAAAAAGAAAATAATCCAGGTGTTGAAATGGCATAGTCAAAGCCTAGATCTCAAGTTAAGTGAGACCGTAAACCACTGCTGGGTTACTGCTGATGTAAGTGGTTCTCCAAGGTCCTGGACCGTTCATTTCAACACCTTCTCAGAATCAATTAATTTCAGTTAAAACCTTGCAGCCACTAAGTGGAGTTTTTCCTCTGCCTGTGCCTCCTGCTGCTGCTCTCTGGATGTTTACTGCAGAGTCCTCTGAGGTGAAAGTGTAATATTTCACTGCTGTCAGAACACAGATCTGAATATCAAATAATAAAATTGTTGGCAAGGAAGAGCTGCGGCTTTATTTTCCTGCTCGGCTCTTTGAAAGTGAAATAAAAGGAAAGAGGAGAAGATTCAGGAGAACAGCTTTTATTGTCAGCTGCAGTGAAAAGACGTTCCCTTCCAGCCAGTCAATTAAAACCTCTTAACGTCAGCGCAGTGGGGCAGATGTAGTCGTGTCATTACCATAAATGCTCCTCAGTCTATTAACCATTTCATGACCCTTTCAGCTTTATTTTACGGCTGCTGACTCAGAAGTTCTGCTAATTTGAATCATCAGTCAAAGTTATTGGACATTTACCATGTTTTACTTTTAATGTGGCTGATAGAATGAGACATGGTCCCCCTCAGATGTTCTCACCACAGAGGACTGGTTCATAATAAATATCCTCAGATTTTCCGGTTTTCTTGTTATTCCTGGAGGGAAGATCTCCATTGGAGATGATTGAGGATGAGGAGACACTGAAGCTGGTTAGTTTATCTTAAATCAAACATCTGGACACAAATCAGAGGGTCCAAGAAAAGTAAATTTATTTCAGTAATTCAAAAGTGAAAATTGAAACCTGTAATTCAGTTCCTCAAAAGCTGGAATATTATATCAGGCCCACAAAACACTTTTTTACATTACTGTATTCCTGCTGAACAGAATGTTTAGGTTCTGTACAGTATCTGCTTTCAGTACTTGGTCTGAGCTCCTTTTGCAAGAGTTACTGCAGGAATACAGCATGGCATGGAGAAGATCAATCTGCGGTTCTCTTGAGGTGTTCTGAAAGCCCAGGTTGGTATAATACCAGCGTTCAATTTGTTGGTTCTGGTGATCTGGCTAAATGTCCTGGTAGACGGCTCAGCTGACACTGTGAACCAGAACCATTCTGGGGCTCTCCACACTTCCTCCAGACTCCAGGACCTTGATTTCCAAATGAAATAAAAATGTATTTCCATCCAAAAAGAGAACTTTGGACCAACAGTCCAGCCCTTCTTGTCCTTACCCGAGATCAGAAGGTTCTGATGTCTATGGCTCAGTAAGGGCTTCACAAGGAATGTGGCAGTTGCAGGTCATGTCGTGGATCCATCTGTGTCTTTATAGCTGTATCCTTGTAGCTGGCCCACTTTATTCTACCACACTTTTTCCTACTGCTCAACTTTCTATGAATATGCTTGGATGCAGCATTCTGTGAACAACCAGCTTCTTTAGCTTTATCATTGACCTTTTGTGACTTGCCCTCCTTGTGGAGGGTGTAAATAACTGTCCTCTGGGCATCTGTCCAGTCAGTAGTTTTCCTTTAAGTCAAGTAAACTTTATTATCCCCGAGGGGCAGTTTTTAATGCAGACAGAAGTGAAAACATAAAAAACAGCCACGCACACACAGAAGAAGAAAAATATTTATTAGTCCTTACAATGCGGCTAATGGCAGCAGGGATAAATGATTTATTCAATCTGTCTTACTATATGGGATTTTGCATCTCCGTCCTGTTGGGAAGATGGAGAATTCTGCCCACAAAGGATGGCTGGGATCAACCAAAATGATCCTAGCTTTCTTTAAGGTAAGGTAGGTAAGGTAAGGTAAATTTATTTATATAGCGCTTTTCAGTAACGAGACACTCAAAGCGCTGTACATACAATTATAATACAATCACAAAGAACACAGAAAAACAAATCAAATGCTAAGAAATCAAAAAATCTATGAATCCTTCTGAGAAATCTAAAAATCTCTGGCCAATATTACAATGATACAGATAACATTAATAATCCTTGGGTTTTACTGGTAAGAGCTGGTTCTAAACCAATCTTTCTAAAGAGGTAATTATATCATTAAGTCCTCTATGTAGGGGAAAGCATCTTGTGCTAAGAAGTCTCATCATTCCACTGAATTCTAACTAGTGAAGCTGAGTCACTGGTACAAAACAGCTTTAATCCACATTTTCAGGTGCTAATAATATATTGCTTTTACTGGTGCTGAAGTTGAGCTAAGTAATCTAATTAAGAAAGCTGGGTCATTGGTGTAAGAGCAGCTAAAGTCCAAGTTACTAATAATGCTTGGTTTTTACTGGTAAAATCTATGAAAAGTAATGAAATCACACATTTAGGTAAAGTAAGATAGGAGGGGGGGGGGGGGGAATCATATTTCAGACTCTATTCTTAGCAGAATAGAGTCCAAAACAGTACAAAAAACCTCAGCAGGGGTAAGCAACATACACATAAGTAAAGATTCACCAAGGGTACGGTGGAATCTGGAGGGTGAGAATATATATAAGTCTGAGTGTGTTTGCAAGAATTAGACTGTCAACACTGATAGAAGCGCCATTGTCCTTGAGAAGAGAGGTGGAGGTTTTATCAATCGGCCGCATAGTCCTATCAGCACACAGCTGGTAGGGGAGTGCTGGGGAAGAGCGTCGTATTTATATAACATCCAGGAGATATTTTGTCGATAGCCAGTTAGCAGAAGTTGCCAAGGCCACATTGGGGAGCCAGATTTAGAAAAACAATAAATGTTGTGGTTCAGGCAGTTGTGAATTTCCAACCACCTTAAGAGTTTTACTGGTATGTCTCAATTGCGAATCCAAATAGCCAAATTTCTGGTATTTTCCGCAGATCTGGAGCGTACAACTTCTCCAAGATGATATCCTTTAACCTCTGAGTCCAACCGCTGCCAGGCTGCGATTCTGTTCAAGAATCGTGTCCAGCTTGTGATTCTGCTCTCTTAACATTTCAGTCTGAGTGTTGATCGCTCTACAGACTCCATCTAACATCGCAGGAAGCTTTGGAACACTTTGAACAGCCGCCCACGTTTTGCGAGTCACTCGATAAGCCAGGTAACCACCAACTCCAAAAAGCAGAAATCCTATTATCAAAGTCCAAATATGTACACATTTTCTATGTCCGCGACCGACATCGTAGTCAGGAACACAATCTTCCACTGCTGCCAAGAATCCATTGTGTTTCCAGAGAAGAACGTCCCGCCTGGACAAGAGGCTCTCCTTTACCCTGTCTTCCCGTAGGTAAAAAAAAGAATTTTACCAATTACGTTGAGGATATGCAAAGCGAGGCTCTGAGAAAAATACAGACAAAAGCAGAAGCAGGGATCAGCAGGGAGGGAGGGAGAGACAGAAAACGCATGTGTCTTCCACCGAGAGCAAGAGAAAAAGCAGCCTAAGGACCTGGAATTATGAAGGCCACTCAAGTCATTAAGATATAGGCCAGCAATTTTACTGCAAACCTTGACAATACGAATATTACTTTTCATGGAAAGTGACTGGTAACAACAAACAAAAGCAAAGGTAAGAACAGATTCAATAAAGAACAAAACTTCTTCTTAAAAACAGTGCTGACATTAAAAGGATGGAGCTTACGATAAAATTGTATACGCTGGTGAGCTTTCTTTACCACACAATCTACCTGCGACTCAAAACTCAATGAGAACTCCCAGGTATTTATACTGTGGCCCAAGCTCCACTGTTTGGACGTTGATGACCTCTGGAGAGATCAGGGTATTCTTTGTTTTATTGACATCAATATTTAAAAAGATCCCCATGATTGTGTAGACCATAATATAATGTTTCAGTGAAATCCCGTTAATGGTCTGATGGATTATTTACTGTGATTTGCTCACAGCACTCTCTGACAGATATTACCCTACCAGGGAAACAGTAAATGTTCTCAGGATGGTTGAGTGTTTGCTCATGAATCTGATGCATTAAGCAGTCTGAGACCCTCAATTCCTGGAAATGTGTTGACCCCGTACCCAGTCGGAGATGGGGATGAATAATCCTGCAGGTTGGGTCTGGGGTTCGTCAGCCATCAGGTTGCTTTATAGGTCAGTTTCATAATCACTGAATGATATAACATGCATGTAATAGATTAGTGAGAGTGTGAGGTTAAAACAGTGCTGGGTCACTGCAGGACAGAAGCTAACAGCTGCATCTGGCTTTGATGAAATAGATGTTGAGTTCTTACCTGAAGATTATTCACCACCAGACGATGTCTCTGGTCAAGGGTTTAAGCTCTGTTAGTTTCGCTTTCTCGTCCTTTTTCCAGACCTGAACTGGAATATCATAGCAGGGAACAAGTGGATGATAAAAATAAGTCCTTTCTGGAGCAGGAATGCTTGAGGAACATTGGCTGCCAGTGGTTGCAGTTGTTCTGTATAGCGCCCTCTAGTGTCCACATGTAGCTAATTATTAACAATGACCATTTCAATAATTTGCTTAATTGGTAAAGACAAACGAGCACAAATGAGTACACAGTTCTGCAGAGTTTTCAACATTTCTACAGATAAAAATCTGGAAGTGTTGCATTCAGCAGCCTGGGTCAATACTTTCTACAACCACCTTATGGGATGTGTCTCCACCAGCTTTGATCACCTGCAGACTGAAATTCTTTGCAAAATATCTCAGGCTCAGTCAGATTGGATGGAGAACATCTTGGAACATTAGTTTTCAATTCTTGCCACAGATTTTGATTTAGGTCTGGACTTTGACTAGGCCATTGTAACACATGAACATCTTCTTGTCTGAACCATCCATTGTTACTCTGGCTAGACGTTTGGGGTCGCTGGACTGCTGGAAGGTGTACCTCAGTGGGGAAGGTGATAGACACAGCGTTTTGCCTCTGTCTCCTACATGCCAGCAGGACTTTTCATGGCCTCCTTTCGGCTTTCTTCTTGCTGCTCTTCAATACAGCAGAAATCTGTAAATCATCCAACTAATACTTGTTCTGATAACAGATTCTCCCACCTGAGCTGTGAATCTTTGCAGCTCCTCCAGAGTTAACATGGTCCTCCAGGTTTCTTCTCTGAATAATGATCACCTTTGGAAGCCTCTCAGTTTAGGTGTGAAAAGTGAAAACAGTCTGAATGGTGTGAATACTTCATGGCCCTGCCAACTTCTCACTGAGGAACTCTCCTGCTCTTCCACATGTAACTGGGAACCTACTGCATCCGTATTGTAGACCCAACATAGACCATCCAAAGGTCACCACAGTCAGCTGATGTTTAACGCTGTGACGGATGTCTTAATGCTAAAGCAGGACTGAGGATTAGATCAATGAATACTAACTAACCCTAATATTCAGGAGGACTGATGTGTTAACGGCTTTGCCAACAACTTGCTTTTCAGAAATGGCTCCTAATGAGAAAAAAGTTTCTGTACATGGATATAAAGATTCTCCCGGATCTAACCGATGGACTCTGACATGAACTGAACCTCTGACAGCGTGAACGTGATGAAGAGGCCTTTCTGTCTCTGCGAGTCATATTTAATCTCAGGTCCAATCACAGCTGGAACCACGGGTCCTCTTCAACCCAAGCCGTCCATCAACACACTGGTCTCTTTGTGTGTTCGCAGTGAGATCCATCTGTTTTGGTCCCTGGCAGTTTTCCATACAGCTCCCTGCTGGTAAACACGCTCTCCCGCTGCATCCCGGCGGTGCGTGACGGATTGGATTGTGGAGTTATTATCCAGGAAAAAGCAGCTAATTCCCGCTCTGTCTGCCTGGTTGATGTTTTGACCTCCTGCCACATTCCCTGTAATTACTGTCAATAACTATTTATGTACTGTTTGTACCACAACAGTCTGTATAACCCATTACAACCTGGATCCATCCGCTGTGCAGTGTGTGTTACAGACACACAGGCTTAGTTAGAGGCCTGGTGAAACGTTTCTGGACAACTTCTGTTGACCTTTTTAATTGTATGGCAGTCTGGCCTGGGGCAGCTGTGGCCACGGTCTGTGTGTGAATGTGCAGATGAATGATTTTAGTGCTTTGTGGTCATCGGACCTGATAAAGTGCTATACGAGTGCAAGCCATTTACCAAAAAGTTTGACTTTATTTGGTGATTTCTCCAGTGAGCAGAAGGAAGTATGGAGGAATCCTAGCTGAGAGCGGTAGGCTGGAGACCTTTCAAACCAACAACCTAATTAGGGATTTAATATCACTCTGTGAGTCCAGAATGCCTACAATTCACCACAATAAAACAATTAAATGTGGCTTACTGAACATAAGATTTCTCTCTTCAAAGACATTGCTAGTTAGTGACTTGATTTGTGACAATCAGATTGATTTATTTTGCCTCAGAAACCTGGCTGCAGCAAGAGGATTATGTTACTATAAATGAGTCAACTCCTACTAATTATTAAAATTTTCACATTCCTCGAAATACTGGGCAAGGAGGAGGAGTAGCAACCATCTTTCAGTCCGATTTATTGATTAGTCCCAGACCAATCAATAGCTACAACTCTTTTGAATATTTAATCCTTAGTTTTCCTCATCCAAATTGTAAAGCATTAAAACCTCTTCTGTTTGTTGTTTTGTACCGTCCACCAGGCCCTTACTCTCAATTTTTAGATCAGCTTTCAGACCTTTTATCTGATTTAGTGTTAAATACAGATAAAGTTATTATAGTGGGGGATTTTAACATTCATGTAGACGCTGAAAGTGATAGCCTAAATATAGCGTTTAATGCTATCTTAGACTCAATTGGCTTTGCTCAAAACATTAACAAACCTACCCACCTTTGTCTTCATTCTCTGGACCTTGTGCTGACATATGGCATTGAGTGTAAAGACATAATATTTTCTCATAACCCTGTCTGACCATTCCTTAATAACCTTTGAGTTTAATTTAACCGAGTACTCCATACCTGAAAGAAAATTTCATTATAGTAGATCATTATCAGGCGATGCTGTAACTACTTTAAAGAATCTGTTCCACTTTTAATTTCCTCATTATCACTGAAAAGCACAGTGGAGGGCAATAATTTTGTTTCTTCCCCTTCACAAATTGATTCTTTTGTTCATAGTGTTTCTTCATCATTGCGTGATGCATTAGACAATGCAGCCCCCTTGAAAAAGAAGGTAATCATTCATAGGAGGCAGGCTCCTTGGTTTAATTTAGATCTGCGTACTTGAAAGCACGTTAGAAAATTGGAGAGAAATTGGCGCTCTACACACCTAGAGGATTCCTACTTAATCTGGAAAAATAGCCTACTGTTGTATAAAAAGACACTTCACCAAGCTAGAACAGCTTATTTCTCATCATTAATAGAAGAGAACAAGAATAATCCTAGGTTTCTCTTTAGTACAGTTGCTAAACTTACACAGAGTCATAGCTCTGTTGAGCCATCCATTCCCTTAGCTCTTAGCAGTCATGACTTTATGGGATTCTTCTTAAATAAAATTGATTCTATTAAAAAGAAAATCTTTGACATACTCCCGAAGATGATTACTTCATCCTCAGCAAGTGAGACAACATTGGAAATAACTGCAGAACCTGATTTGTGTTTGGACTGTTCTGATCCTGTGAAGTTTCCTGAGTTATCAGAAATATTAGCTTCATCTAAATCTTCAACTTGTATGTTAGATCCAATCCCAACCAAATTATTTAAGGAAGTGTTCCCTCTGATTACCAGCCCCATTTTAGATATGATTAATCTATCTTTAGTAAATGGATCAGAACCACAGGCTTTTAAGGTAGCTGTAATTAAACCTTTACTTAAGAAACCTTCGCTTGAACGAGATGACTTGAAAAATTACAGACCTATATCCAATCTTCCATTCTTATCTAAAATTCTTGAGAAAATAGTTGTTAATCAAATGTGTGAACATTTATACAGCAATGACCTGTTTGAAGAGTTTCAGTCAGGCTTCAGAGCTCATCATAGCACTGAAACAGCTCTGCTGAAAGTCACTAATGATATTCTTATGGCCTCAGATAATGGACTTGTGTCTGTTCTGGTTCTGTTAGATCTCAGTGCTGCATTTGATCCAGTCGATCATAATATTCTCTTAAAAAGGCTGCAATATGCTGTAGGGATCAGGGGAACAGCGCTAGGCTGGTTTAAATCTTATCTATCTGACAGATTCCAGTTTGTTCATGTAAATGATAAATCATCTTTAAACTCCAGAGTTAATTGTGGAGTACCACAGGGTTCAGTACTTGGGCCAATTCTCTTTACTATATATATGCTTCCAATAGGTCAAATTATCAGGCAGCATAGGATAAATTTTCACTGTTACGCTGATGATACTCAGCTTTACTTATCCATAAATCCTGATGAGCCCAACCAGTTAGATAGACTACAAGCATGTCTTGAAGATATAAAAACTTGGATGACTTTAAATTTTTTTGCTTCTAAATTAAGACAAGACAGAAGTTGTCGTCTTTGGACCAGAGTCTTTAAAAAAGAAACTGCTTAGTCAATCACTTAACCTGGATGGCATTAAATTGACCTCCGATAATAAAGTAAAAAACCTTGGTGTTATTTTTGACCAGGACATGTCATTTAAATCCCATATTAAACAGGTTTCTAGGATTTCCTTCTTTCATCTCCGGAACATTGCCAAAATTAGAAATATCCTGTCCAGGAGTGACGCTGAAAAACTAGTCCATGCATTTGTTACTTCAAGGCTGGACTATTGTAATTCTTTACTATCAGGATGTCCACAAAATGCAGTTAAAAGCCTTCAGCTGATTCAAAATGTTGCAGCAAGAGTTCTGATGAAAATTCCTTTAGTTATCAGGCTCCTCTCCTGTGGAACCAGCTCCCAGTTTTAGTCCGTGAGGCAGACACCCTGTCTACTTTTAAGGCAAGGCTTAAAACTTTCCTTTTTGATAAAGCTTATAGTTAGAGTGGCTTAGGTTATCAGGGAGGGAGCCTTCCTCCCTCCCTGTTGGTTGGAGTAAGGGGGAGTCAGGTTTAGCCTAAACCGGCTCAGTTATGGTTGAGGTGCAAACACACCCTCCATTTCTGCTACCTGTATGACCCCTTCCCTTTTCCAATGGTTATAATCAGTCTGACAGAGAGAGGTATCCCAATCCTTGTGGTTTTTAGTATAACAATGACCATCAGTGGGACCCTTTGTGGGGTTCCTTGAGACGACATTGTTGTAAATAAGCGCCGTTTAACTAAACAATCTGAACTGAAACTATCTGTGTAGTTATGCTGCTATAGGCTTAGGCTGCTGGAGGACATAATGACCACTTTCATCCTCTTCGCTACATTCTCACACTACTCTCCAATTTTGAATCATTTGCTGTTATTTCAGCTTTTAACTTTATGTTCTCTCTTTTCTCTTCCTAGAAGCTACACCTGGCCTGGCTCTGTGTCTACATGTGACACCTTTCTGGAGAGGGGAATCGTCCAAGCTTCTGCTGGCAACAACTTAATGCTCACCCTCTACCGATGATCCACATAGCCCTGTCTTTCAGTGTTTAACCCTTTCTCTCTCCTAGACATGGCTACTGACTGAGCTTAACTGTAACTAACTCTATGTTCTCTCTTTCAGACTCTAACCTTGAAAACTGTCTCAGAGTTTATCTGTTCTTTCTTTCTAGATGAAACGACTAAAGGAGCTACATCCATTAACATTTACTTTTCCTTCCCATAGAAAGGACTCCTGGATCAGTGCTTCTTTGTTCTCTTTGTGTCTCTGCTCTGTTCTCTCAAACCTCCAGTCGGTCGTGGCAGATGGCCGCTCACACTGAGCCTGGTTCTGGTTCTGCTGGAGGTTTCTTCTTGTTAAAAGGGAGTTTTTCCTCTCCACTGTCGCTACATGCATGCTCAGTATGAGGGATTGCTGCAAAGTCAACGCCAGTGACTGTCCACTGTCTCTACATGCTCATCCAGGAGGAGTGAATGCTGCAAGTCACTGACTGGATGCAATCTGCTGGGTTTCCTTAGACAGAAAAACATTTTATCCAATTTGAATAAATAACTGAAGCTGACTGCACTGTTCAATGATTAGGATTAATTGGAATGTATGAACCTGACTTTGTGAAGAACCTTGAGACGACATGTGTTGTGAATTGGGGCTATATAAATAAACTGAAATGAATTGAAGGATGAATGAGTGCTGGGGACAAAAACATCTAAAACACTAAAATTATGTCAGCATTCTGGTTGACGTAATATCTGCTCCAGTTCTGACCAGCATAGTTATTCGGGTGTGCACCTGTTTCAGCAGGTTACTTTCAACAACTGTCGCCAGAGCTTGTTTTATATTAGTGAGCCATGCAGTGATTGTGCCAGTCTCACTTTTCTGCCCATAATTTGTCTACTCTACAGTATCGTTGACCCTAGAGGTTCACTTCCAGCTAACAGTGAACATGTGGTTGATTTGACAGGAGGGTAAAACACTCAGACAGCAGCTCCAGTCAAACATTGTCTCCTTCATTTGGCTCATTTAGCTCAGATCTAATCACTGCTGCACTACTGGTCGAAGGTAAAAATGCAGGAGGAACATTTGAAGAGGGCAGTTATTGAGTTAATTTAATACCACCATCTGCAGACAACTGTAGACTTTTTATATTGAAAGAGGACACACAATGATAAGGACCACAGTAAAACACATTTTATTACTAGAGAAACTTTATGCTTACAAACGACAGCCACAGTCAGCTTGATGGTCTGGCTGCTGACTGTCCACTAGAGCCTTGTGTCGGAATATTCATGGGATTAGCTGTTTTGAGTCCTCTTTTTATGGAAGCAAATTGTTACCATATTTCAAATGAAAAAGCATTTTCAGAAATGCTTTTTCATTTTAAGAATGTGGCTGCATTGTTTGACTCATAAATGAAATTAGTAATCAATAATCCTATTTGCATTTTAATTTTCTTCTTCAAGACTGCTCATTCTTTCACTAAATTAAAAAGAAAAAGAAAAAGACATTTGAGATTTATTTTTCAAAATATGCCCCAGCAAATAGATACCAAAATTCAATTTGAAAATGAAAAAGCATTTCCAGAAATGCTTTTTCATTTTAAGAATGTGGCTGCAATATTTGACCCATAAATAAAATTAGTAATCAATCATCCTATTTGCATTTTCTTCATGACTGCACATTTTATGCCATAATCAAAAAGAAAACAAAGCAGACATTGTTTTTTCGTGGTCTGCCCGCAAAGTACTGCCCAGAACTCGAAAACGAAAAAGCATTCCGAGCTGCGGGCGCAGAAGAGTGACGTCAGCAGCTGCTCTTCCTCAGCTCCCTGCTGACTGAGCTACCCATCTTGTTCGGTAGGGGGCGCTGTGCACGTCTGCATTGCATTACATTGCAAACGTGCTGAGAAATTGATTGAATTGCAGCAGGGCCGAGCTCCATTTCTGGCAGTGGCAGGAAGAACTGGTAGTTCCGGTGGCAGGCTGTGGCAGTTCCGCCACAGCCTGCCACCGGAACTACCGCAGGGTGGCAGGGGATTCCGCGTGGATGCCAGAAGGTGCCAGACCGGCCGTAAAAGTTTGCCAATGCGGTTGCTGCTGTTTTTGTGGAAGCTGATGCTGATTATCGGCAAACGGGATGTCATTATTGTTATAGCCTGTTACCTTTACATAATGATTTCATTATTGATTATTATTTAATAAACAGCTTTAGACCCATAACATAAGGTGATTGTATTTACTTGACATGGAAAATAAATAGCACTATGTGTATGTGTGACGTGTTGAAAGGATGACGAAGATTTATTGCACAAACAGACGGTTTATTATAGAGCATGAGCGGCTATTCTGAATCGTCACTCACAGAAAAATATAAATAAATGCTTAAAAACACGCTGGATGTCTCAGGCCATAAGGCTGCCACCGGAACTACCAGTTCTTCCTGCCACTGCCACAAATTGAGCTCGGCCCTGCTGCAATTCAATCAATTTCTCGGCACGTTTGCAATGTAATGCAATGCAGACGTGCACAGCGCCCCCTACCGAACAAGATGGGTAGCTCGGTCAGCAGGGAGCTGAGGAAGAGCGGCTGCTGACGTCACTCTGCTGCGCCCGCAGCTCGGAATGCTTTTTTGAGTTCTGGGCAGTACTTTGCGGGCAGACCACGAAAATGAAAAAGCAATATCTGCTTTGTTTTCTTTCTGATTATGGAATAAAATGTGAAGTCATGAAGAAGAAAATGCAAATAGGATGATTGATTACTAATTTTATTTATGGGTCAAATAATGCAGCCACATTCTTAAAATGAAAAAGCATTTCTGGAAATGCTTTTTCATTTGAAATATGGTAACGATTTGCTTCCATACTCTTTTTTTCTGCTTTGGCTAAATCACGATTCCAGTTCTTTTATAATCCTGAGTCAAACCAGGAGATTGAGTTTGGTGTGTAAAGGGGAAATGTCCTCCCTCCTCTGTTTCTTCCTTTAAAAGGTCTTTGAGGAAAGTAAGAGTGCTTTTAATATATTTCTTTTTATAGTAATAGACAGTTGTGTTATTTGGACAACAATAGGGTATTTTTGGTCTGGAAAATATGTTTTAAAATTACTGATCTGCTTTGAAAAGCAACAGATTTATTTTAGTTTCATACTTTAAAGATTTGGGGGTTTCTGACTGTAAAATGAGGTATTTAGTTTTTAAGCACCTAATTAAGATTTAAGCTGTTTCAAGAATGTTAAGCAGCTCATCTACACTCTATATAATCTTTAGTATAGCTCCACCCTCGGGTCTTTTATCTGTATAATTTAATCTGTAAATAAGAATGTTACTTTTGGATGTTGCATAGATTATCTTTTTACTTGTCCAGCAGTAAATCCACATCAACATGTTCCATCCCCTGTGCTTGCCTGCTCTATCTGCGTCTTCCTCAGGTTGAAGGAGCAACAGATCACTTGACGCTTTAAGAAAAGCCAGGCTCATTAGCGGCCATGGCGGCCCGACTCCTCCTCTTCCTGTTCGTCTCAGTGGCGCTCAGCGAAGCTCAGTTTACTTCTGGACAGCGACTGAAGCCTCGCATCCAGAGAGACAGACGCAACATCCGTCCGAACGTCATCCTCATCCTGACGGACGACCAGGACGTGGAGCTTGGTATGGTTATCATGGAAGATGTTTGCCTCATGCTGTCGACTGAGGCAGAGGCAGTTAGGCTCCCAGCTGTTCTTTCAGTGTTTCACACGACTTCTTCATCCCTGAGGTGTTTTGATGAAATTCTCCCATCTCTGTTCAGGATCCATGCAGGTGATGAACAAAACCCGCCGCATCATGGAGGAGGGCGGGACCTTCTTCTCCAACGCCTTTGTGACCACGCCCATGTGCTGTCCGTCACGTTCGAGCATGCTCACTGGGAAGTAAGTCACAGTGGGAACGTTCAATATGTTAGCAACCACATTAGAGGCTTTTTAATTGAGTTATTGCAATGAATCACATTTTTTATCAAACACCAATATTTGACACAATGAGCTATGTTTTAATTCTAATAAATTAGTTCTTTTGGCAAAAAATCCAGCAGCTTCACACTTCAAACTCATCATAATCTTGCGAGCATGCTGGGTAAACAAGTTAAACGTTTTTGGGTTTAGCTCTTTCTCTCTCTGGGTAACTCTTTACAGTCACTGCATTTTAATGGAAATGGGATTTCTAAACCTTTGTGGATTGAAAGCATGTTGCCATAGCAACGCTCATACACGTTCAGCTGTTTTTGTTCCACTCACCTTGTCAGGATTTCTCGCTCCACCACAGATATTCTCTGGCTTTAGATGTTAGCTGTTGGACCTCTGTGGTAACGAAGCTCTATGACGTTTACTCTCTGAAGCAGAGTTCTCACCAAACATCATGGAGCTTGCACATCTCCAGATCTGCTGCGCACTAAAATCCATTCATTCGTATTTTAGCTCCGTAAAACAATGGTGTTAATTATTTTTGCGCATTACTTTTTCTGCAATGAATTAATGGAAGTTAAAAGTCTCAGCTCTAATTAAAGCATTGTCTGGGTCACTGCAGCCAGGGTTCCTGTGGTCCTAAAAAGTCTGAACATGTGAAAATAAACAGCTTTTTACTTTATTTAGATTTCAAGAAGTTTTTACTTAAACATAATCAGCTGGTTAAACAGTTATTGACTGAAGGACCCCAGATAAATGTCCAACTCATTCAAGAATCCTTCCGGTCAGGGTTTAAACCGGGTCCTGTTTAATAAACAAACCACTGAAACATCTATTTTAAAAGATCTGTGGAGTATTTAGTGTTAGGATGATTAGATTAGATCAGATTAGAGGCGATCCATGTTAATCCAGAACTCAGAAAGAATCCAGAACTTAGAAAGCAATGCAGTCGGAATCCAAAACTCAGCTTTGTGCTGTTTCAGGACTGGTTGAAGATGCAGGGGTAAACCTGCAGTAAGATCTAGAAATCTTGGTCTGGAAGTGAAGAACTTCTAGGATTCCTGTGCTGCACATGGATGCAAGACTTTCCTCCATAAACACTGGGTTGTTGTTTCCAGCCGGTGATTTTTCCAGCCGGTCCTTTCCGTCTCTGTCTCTCAGGTACGTCCACAACCACAACACCTACACCAACAACGAGAACTGCTCGTCATTGTCATGGCAACGCCAGCACGAGCCGCGGACCTTCGGCGTGTACCTCAACAGCACGGGATACAGAACAGGTGGGAGGCGCACACAGACAGGCTTTTATTACCGGGTTTATCATTCGGTTCTGATGTTTATTGTCATTTCTCCAGTTTGACTGTTGAAGGTGCTGAAGTTGTGCTGTAGGTTGATACCTGCCTTGTTATTCTTCCATCAGTTTGCTTCACAGCTTCAGTGATAAACCCAGTCCTGTTTGGACTTCATAGCTCAGCCATCCGTTCCATTAGAACCATCATTTAAACAGGTCTCAGAAAGTTGGACTCTACCTGACCCAGTTATCTTGTTGATCCTTTTTCCAGTTTTTCCACCAATCACAGTTTAACTTTGAGGATTTTTTCCAGATTTTCCTACAGAATGTTCAGCTTAGAGTGTGATGATAGCTCTGACCCAGTAAATTATTCAGAACCTTTTGGATTTAACTTCCTTTCATGTCCACAGCTTCATCACCTCCACCTGTTCAGGTTCTCGTTCCATCCGAAGGTATTTCTGTCTCTTTCCAGCCAGCGTGTCTCCTGATGCTGGGGGACCGTCAGTTTTCTGAGAGACCGGCCCACACTTTAATTTGCTCCCAGCAGATTTCAGCTCTAGATGGTTATGTAGAAACTGGACCTGAAGGTTCAGTATAACCTGTCAGATGTTCAGTAGAACTTGACGTTTTCACACAGTGACTGTTGGGTCCTGCTTGGGGCGTTTCTGAGAGCTCGTTAAGACCCTGAATCAATCAAAGGTCAAACATAACGAAGCCGTAACAGAGGTTTATATTTATGAGCCTGAAGGATAGAGTCTATTTATATTGAGAACAGAGTGTACAAATATACTATTCACCACAACTATTTACAGGTGATAGACGTTTAGACCTCATCATGGATCAGATGGATGAAAACCAGGAAGAGGTTCCAGATTCCTGATGAGATTCAGCAGATGAAGCTGGAGAAGGTTCATATTTTCCATCAGTAGCAACTACAGTTAAAACTTTGAATGAGCCGTTATGTTTTACATTAAACATGCATTAAGCTCCTTCTCAAATTATTCAGTAAAATCTGTTTGAAAATAAATGAAGTGAAATTAAAGTCAAAGTCTCTAAGAAAACAAACTTACTGCATTTTACACCAAAAACATCAGAAATGTGGTCAAATGTTCCACGGATGTGAGACCTTTGTGGTTCAAATAAAAACAGCTGGAGCCACATCTGGTGGACGTCTGATAATAAGTACTTCTCTGCTCTTCCTCACAGTGATGAAACGTTTCAGGAGTCATCAGGAGAAAAGTGACAGAAGGTTTCAGGAGGAAGGAGAAGGTTCAGTTCCTGCTGCGTCCTCCTGACTTTGTGTTTGTTCGTCATGTTTGCAGCTTTCTTCGGGAAGTATCTGAATGAGTACAACGGCTCATACGTCCCAGCTGGATGGAGGGAGTGGCTCGGTCTGGTGAAGAACAGCCGTTTCTACAACTACACGCTGAGTCGCAACGGTGTCCGGGAGAAGCATGGAGCTCTGTACCCTCAGGTCAGAACCTTTGGAGCACTGTGCTGAAGACAAGGAAGGCTTCATTGATGGTTCAGGTGGATCATCTGAGGAAGACAATGGAAACTCTTGATTGGAGGTTTCAAATAAAAACTTTTTATAACCTCAGAAGATATGGAGATGAAGCTTGGTTTGGACTGGAACCGTTCTCTCCTTTAATTGATAGCTGGAAAGCCAAAGGTTGCTCACAGGCTGGTTCAGATGGTCTACAGCTCTCTGGAACATGTTACCCTTCAGCTTTATTCTGGCTTTTGCAGATTTTAATAAAATTGATAGTTATTGATAGTCATAGTTCATCCATTTTTCATTTTTAATACTTGTATTATAACTAGCTTTAGTATGAAGTATGAAGAGAAGTTTTCTAATTTTTAAATTGTGTTTAAATTAGACTGACCTTTGTCAGGTTTGAGCTGTCCAATCAGAGGAGATTACACTAATTGCATCAAGGTTAAGAATAAAGGGATCTGTCAGATGAGAGGAGGTGGACCAGAAGGGGAATCTCAAGTCTTCTGCAGCCTCTATTGTAACAGGTTTTCTCACAGGGTTGGCCGGCATTTAGCTCCATCTGCCCTTTGACTCCCCGTCCCGACAGAAAAAAGCATCTTCAAAGCATGATGCTGCCTCCACCATGCTTGACTGTAGTCATGGTGTTTTCAGGTTGAGGTGCTGTCAGTTTTCCTCCGCCCGCAGTGTTTTTCATCTAGGCAAACAAGTTCCATTTTTAATCTTATCAAGGACCTTCTTCCATCTTCTGCTATGTCTCCTACATGGCTGTGGCAACCTGCACGCAGGGCTACTTATGACTTTCTCGTTGATGCTCTTCCATAAAGATCAGATTTATGGAGTCCACAACTAATAGTTGTCCTGTGGACAGCTTCTCCCACCTGAGCTGTGAATCCTTGCATCTCCTCCAGAGTCACCATGAACCTCTTGGCTGCTTCTCTAATTCTGCTCTCCATGCCCAGCTGATCAGTTTAGGTGGACCTCCATATCATGGTAGGTTTTGCAGTTGGTCCATCCTCTCTCCAGGTTCAGATGATGGATTGATCAAAGCTCTGAGAGATGCTTTAACTTGAACCAGAACGTCTAACCTGACCTGTCTGCTGGGTTCCAACATCGAGGACGAGTTCTGAGGATTCATAGTATTTTAAAAAACCTTCAACTTATTAGTATTTGTGACAGATCTCAGGCCCATTTACTCTGATCCCCCTAAAAAAAAATCAAAGACAACCAGTTACCTTCACCTGTGTGTGAATCTGAGTCTACCTGCAGATATTCTGTTTCTGGCCTCAGAGGTTTGTTAGAGAACATCCAGGACCATGAAGACCAAGAAACATCTTTGATCCAATAGAATCTGAGCTGTGGTTTTGATGTAGACCAACCAGAAGATGTTTATTCATAACTGGTACCAAACTGCTGCTCTCAGCTTGTTTTTGATGTTTTTACATCTTCATGTGTCTCCAGGACTACTTGACAGACCTGATCACAGCCGAGTCCATCCGGTATTTCCGCTCCTCAAAGAGGGTTTACCCTCACCGGCCGGTTCTGATGGTTCTGAGCCACGCAGCACCACACGGACCCGAAGACTCGGCACCACAGTACAGCAACGCCTTCCCTAACGCGTCACAACACATGTAGGCATCTCACACACTTTCCTGTCCGATGAGAGAAGTTTTATTAGTTTATCAAACTTGATTAGATGTTAAAATGAGAAACGAATTTGACCTGTTTGTTTTAGACACACACACACACACACACTATGTGACTAAATCAGTGTGTAATCCAGCTGAACAATGGAGCGGCTCAGTTCTGCACCGCAGGATAAACCCTGAAACCACACAATCCTAAAAACTCTGTTTCTTCACAGAAGAATTTGAATAAGAGTCAAAGTCCACGTCCGAGTCCTGAATCAGAAACACGTGTCATATCTGCTCCAAAGAAAGGCTGGTTGCTCTCCTGGAAGCCATTTAAACCTTCTTTCAAGCACAGCAGGTTTTAATCCAGGTCTCATTGTTCCTGTGACAGAGTCTCTGCAGGAAGTTCTCCAAGCTGACAGTGATCCTTTTTGTCCAGCAGCTGCAGAGCTAACACTGGCTGCTAATCAACATTTTACATTTCTGTATTCAAGCTTAGAAACAGAACCAGATGAAGAGCTGCTTTCGTTTTATATTATGAACTACAAAGAAAATACTCCAGATTAGAACTCGTTTTTCGGGATGTAAATCTGAGCAACCAGCTGAAAACAAACAGCTTATAGTAAATTGCCAAATTCCCATTGGTTCCAAGCATCAAACTGGACCATAATCAGGATCTACATCTGGTCTTCCTGACCCTCCATTCAGCCTGAGCCGTTCCACCTTTTTTATTCTTTCCTGATTTGATCTGCATCCACTCCAGGTGGACCAGAACCTGATGAGCTTTCAGTCTCCTGATGTTCAACACGTCCAGATGTCATCCTTTAAACTGGCCGGGTTCTGGCTGTTCCTGTCAGCTGTTTCAGTGACGGCACTGATGTTAGGCGAATAGAAACGGATGTTTCCAGCTGCTCAGCCAGGAGCAGCCGAGCTCAGTGCGGCGTTTAAAGTTATTTCTGTCTCAGCACAGAAATGTAATTATGCAGCCGCTGAGTGGAGAGGCGAGGATTAAACGAGCTGCCCGGTGGGAGTCATTCATTATCCAAACAGAATGGAGCGCAGGAACATGGCCTAACGCAGCGGCAGAGTCGCCTCTCATTGACTGAAACAAACACACACAACATCTGCAGGAACATGTTCAGAAACACTGCAGAGTCCAACAGAACACATGGTGGGTAAAGGGACATTCTGGTACCATTCTTCCCTGTATACCTCATTACTTTCAAATCCTTCATATCTTTTTATTAAAACAGCAACAGTTTTAAATAATTTCATTTTAAATCTCTCTAGTCCTGCTCATTTTACTGCAGGTTACTTTAACCGTTTCACTGTCTGGAGCCATTTGCATCTGATACAACATTTGAAATGTTCAACAATTAGTCATCTGAGATGGGTTTGTCTCATACAGCTGCGCTCCTCACACAATAAAACACTAAGTTTATGTTTACTGGAAATTTAAAATACTGAAACGGTTCATTCAGGCCCCTGAAAGATCAAATCAGTTTCTTCTTCTTGCACCTTTAACTTCCTGCTGCTGCTGGTTTAAAAACAAACATTAAAAACGCCTCAACATTATGGTTTAAACATCTTCTGGGGTTTTAATTCTTCATTACTTCCCTTTGGCCATGAATTTTCCATGATGACTGAAAGGAATGCTGAAGCTTCTGTAAAAAAATAACTTTTCTTTTTGAAGAATTAAACAGCAAACCAGGAACCAAAACCAGACAAATGCAACGACAACAGGTAGAAACAAATTAATTTATGTAAAATGGAACAAAAACATCATCGGAGTAACTAAAAAGTCATTAAATTAACCAGCAGAAATACAAACTGACTGGAGGGACATGAATTAAAATAGCAAATCATATGCAAAGGATTCATGTGTTCATAATGTGATCAAACATATCTCTGACAACAAGCATGAAATGATCAACAAAGACATGAGATGATGAGATAGAGAAGAAGTAGAAGCAAAGGCAGAAACATGATTCTATGGAAACCTAAAACACAAAAATGATCTGATAAACACAGAGACATTAGCATTGGTTGTGTTCATTACTAGAACAACAGCTGTCACGTTACATGTCAACGATCACATGGCCCTAAAATAACTGCTTTTTATTGGCTAAAGCTCCAGGAAACAACACCTGTGTAGTCGCAGGTTGGTGTCTCACATCTCAACTCTACCGTTCTCACCAGCACTCCCAGTTACAACTACGCCCCAAACCTTGACAAGCACTGGATCATGCGTTACACCGGCCCCATGAAGCCCATCCACATGGAGTTCACCAACGTCCTGCAGAGGAAGCGGCTGCAGACGCTGCTGTCTGTGGACGACAGCATGGAGAAGGTAAAACACACCTGGAGCTGAGACACCTGCAGAGAACCTGGAGCTTTATTCCTTCTGGAGGAAATGTGGCAGTTTGCTCTAAAAGGTCCTAAAGCAATCTGTTTTCTAATCAGACATGTTTGTTTCTGTGTGTCTCAGTTGTACAACATGCTGGTGGAGACGGGCGAGCTGGAGAACACCTACATCATCTACACATCTGACCACGGCTACCACATCGGACAGTTCGGCCTAGTTAAAGGTGGGTTTAGTTTTAGAGTTTAACCTGGTTTAGTTTCTTATGCCGTGCCCTCAGCTTAGCATAATGTATTTTAACCTACATTCTCACTTTTCAATTCAGGCCAATTCAGTTTTATTTATATAGCATCAATTCCCAACATGTCGTCTCAAGGCTCTTCACAAAGGATCTGAATGGTGCTGGTTGTTGGGGAGGTTAGATTAAACTACTGAGTGTTAGAGTTTGGACATTTTAGAATGGGCTATGTGTAGCTGTACTAAGTAAAATAATAAACTGATAGTTTATTATGAAGTTTGTCCATCTAGAGCCCACTTATGGTCATTGTTATACTAAAAACCACAAGGATTGGGGTACCTCTCTCTGTCAGACTGATTATAACCATTGGAAAAGAGAAGGGGTCATACAGGTAGTAGAAATGGAGGGTGTGTTTGCACTTTTACTTACTGCTAAAGGTTTCTTAGTGTTTTATACATCGTCACATTTTAACTTATTTAGCTTAGCTTTGCTGCATACCTGGACTCATTATTTCAGACCTCACCTCATTTTAGCTAACCTTATTTACCTTGTTTTATTCTACCTTAGTTTTGCTAAGATAGCTCACCTTTGCTTAGCTATATTCATTTAAGCTTCCCTTAGCTCAGTTCTGCTTAGCTTAGTTGAATCTATTTTAGCTAAATGTCCTTTCCTCAGTTGATTTGAGCTAATCTTACTTTTATTTAGTCTCACCCTACCTTGCTTGGCTGCTTTAACGTAGATTGGCTTAGTTTATTCTAGGTTTCTCAGCTTTTTAAACACAGCTAACTTAATGATTTTCTGAGCAGGGACAATGAATAAACTCTGAGGCTAAGCTAACTGTAGATCAGATGATGTTAAAATATTAAAGATACTCTGAGTGCCTGGAAGTACCGAAGAAGAAAAATGCTGTATTAACCAGAGAGGTTTAGCACTAATAAGTGTTTACTTGTGCCTTCCTGGTCTTTGTAATGCTTTCTCCTGGTGTCTGCAGGTAAATCCATGCCATATGAATTTGACATCAGAGTCCCGTTCTACATCCGAGGACCCAACGTGGAGCAAGGCAGCATGTAAGCACAAACCAACATGAAACACCTTAAACAGAACCTCGTCAGCCTCCAGGGGACTAATTACTTCTGAAAAGATCAGTTCATCTGTTTAATTTGAGGATTTCATCTCAGTTTGGAGAATCCAGGAGGAATTGTCATGGAAGATCTGTGCTGAAACAGCCTTAAAGCTGTTCTGTTAAAGATCCGCATCAAATAACAAATAAAACTGATCAGTGTGACAGCAGAATGGATCATGTAGCTGCAGATTTGATTTCACTGGGTTCTTCAGAGAGGCTTTGTGTTGGTGTAGCTGCTAAAGTAGATTAGCTACTGTCCTCAGAGCTGCAGCAGATTTACTGAATGTTGCTTTCTTCCTCCTCTTTGTTTGCTACTTCTACTGCTCTCAGCTCAATTTAATATGAATTATTTATTTAGGAATGTTGAACAGAACCACATTAATACAGATTCATTCCTCTTGTCGCTCTCATGTTGTAATTTACCAACAAATATTCTCCAGTTGGAATTTTTTAAAGTTTAAGGACTTAATGGGCTTTAATGGAGGGCTTGTGTTGAGGCAGACATCGTGACACATGCTGTTTGGTAACTTTCTTCGTAATGGATCATGACGTCTGCTATCTGTGTGTGTTTGGGTTTCAGCAACCCTCACATGGTCCTGAACATCGATCTGGCTCCGACCATCCTGGACATCGCCGGCCTTGACACGCCTCCGGACATGGACGGAAAGTCCGTCATGTCCCTGCTGGACACGGACAAACCTGCCAACAGGTGCAAACCCCCGCCACACACACACACACACACACACACACACACACACACACTGGATCTGATAAAACGACGCATTAATGGTGTTTATGTGGTTTAGAGGGGTGACTGTGGCTCAGTGGGCAAAGTGGTCATCTTGCAATTCAAACGTGGGTTCGATTCCAGCTTCCTCCTCCTACTTGTTGATGTGTCCCTGGACAAGCTGCCTACTGACCTGTGTGTGAGTGTGATTGGGTGAATGTGGCTCTAGAGGCTCTGAGCAGCAACTGATTTACCTACAGTGTGGGTTTTATAGAAAGGTCATTGTTACAAATGATTGATGGAGCTTGTTTTTCCAACCATCTCCCACTGGGAGGAGATCCCAGGGCAGACCCAAAACTATCTGGAAGGTGAAGTTATTCCTTCTGCACTGGAAATATCTTGAACGCCTGGAGGATATGGATAATAATCCTGGGGAGAGGTCACTCCATGACCAGATGATGGATGGATGGATGGATGGATATCAGCTGAGCTTTCCAACTGCCTTTTAAACAGATGTTAGAACACTGACTGAACCCTGCAGACCGATATGAATTAAATATGAATCTGTAACAGATATTAACTAATCATAACCTCTCTGCAGAAAAATCTGAGCTATCCCTTTAACTGTTACTCCAGTATTATAATCAGTCATTGTGTCTCTTTGCAAGCTGAGAATTAAAAATGCTCAAGTCTTAAAATGTGTCCATTGACAGAATCAACTTGGACCAAAACAGAAGCAAATTGCAGAAACTGTGTGAAACTTTTGACTCTTATAGGAGATAACAGGCAAAGCTGGAGCCAGGTGATCCAATGTATTGATTACCTGATCGCCATCACCTCTGTTATTACAGGTGTATTCTAACACAATGCCAAGAAGGAAAGAGATCAGCAATGACCTTAGAGAAGCTGCTGAACTTTAGAGATTTGGCAGAAAGAAAAGGCAATGCAGAGGTTAGGGTGTGTTCTAGAGATTTTATGAATAAGGAGAAATGATGCGCTAAGAAGAGTTCTAGATAAAAACGGATCATTGGAGGTTCTAATGCTTTAAGTAAGAAGTTATAAAACAGAAGATGATGTGGAGCGGATGAAGGGCGGTGACCTGCAAGAGCTCACGCTGCTGCTCTTCTCTCTCCTTCAGGTTTCAGGTGAACAGGAAGCCGAAGGTGTGGAGAGACTCGTTCCTGGTGGAGAGAGGGTAAGAATGTCTTCATTATCAGAGAGAAAGCCAAGAAAAAACTGCTTAATTTGTTAGTTAAAGCTACAAACTCACCAAGAAGAGAAACATCTCATCTGAGTGCTTGAAAACCCGGGTTTAATATGTTCTGAATCCGCAGAACCAGAACAGAACTCTGACCTTAACCGCTGTTCATGTATTCATTCACCATCATCCAGCTGTGGATTCCTCCACATCTGCTGAGCCGTGTCCTACTCAAATGATCATATTCACATGTCTGACCAGTCTTGTCTCCATGGCAACAACAAGACCACTTTCAGAAAACTCCAGACAGATGCATTGTATCTGGGAAACTTCTGCAGATTCTGGTTCGGAACCTGGTCCAGGATGTGCTTCAAACAGAGGAGATCCTGTATCCTGGTGCTGAATGTTAGCAGGATGGAGCCGAAAATGGAGAGGTAGATCTGATCTTCAGTAATGAGGACATTGCTTTGCTCTGTGAGCAGCTCAGGTGAGCAGCTCAGGTGGAGCTGTTGCTCCTCCTCACTGGTGGTTTGAGATTCCACCTGGACATCTCTGTTTGGGAGGAGACTCCTGGCAGACATAGAACTTTCTGTAGGAACTGTGTCCTTGGTGGTCTGGGAACGCCGTGAGATTGTTCAGGAGGATAGTGGAGATGTCTGGTTGTTCCTCTATGGCCTGGTCTGGGATAAATGAAGTAAAATCCATGAACGAATAAAGATTTGTTTCACTTGTAAAATAAGTTTGTCCTCTAATGTGGTCCAATGAAATGTGGTGACATTTTATGATGTTAAATCTTGTCCAGGTTTCCTACGATCACCTCCTCTGTTACTCATAGCTTAAAATATGTCCTGAACACCTGGTGACCCCAGGATGGACCTTTTTGCTGCGGTTCTCCAACTGGAGATGTTGTACCTTCCTAACCGTCCTGCTGACTGTGTGGTGGATGAAGGTCCAGCCTTGTTTTTCTTCCAGCTCCTTTAAAAGCTTTTATTATTGCTCTGGTGAAGGTTTGGACTTGGACCTAAGTTCCCGGACCCTATTCCTGACTTATGGAGATCAACACAGATCAGTCTTACATAAATGTTCTTGCATGTTCACTCTTTCTCATTTTAAAGATATTTTTTCGGCACTAGTGGTCTTTATTTATGACAGTAAGCAGACAGGACAGAGGGGTAGAGAGAGGGGGGAACCTTCGGCAAATGTCGCAGGGTCCGGGACTCGAACCCGGGACGGCCGCTTCGAGGACTGTAGCCTCCGTATATGGTCGCGCTTAATCCCTACACCATCAGCGCCGTGCCCCTCTTTCTCATTTTAAAGCATGTTTGAGAGGAAAGGGCCTCAGTGTCACGTCATATTTACACCCCAGGAAAACACAAATTAATTAGTTCCTACAATCTGAATAGAAAAAGAATATACAGTAATTATTATGGAACCAGTGATGTTGTTAAAAAGCTTCATTTATAAACATGTAATTTTCCACCTAAATAAAAGATGTTTCTCAAATTTCCAGTGTGAAATAATCCAGCTGCAATAAAAAGTTCAATTCTTGTTTGTTGCGTTTCCAGGAAGCTGCTCCACCAGCGAGTGGAGGGGAAGGAGGTGTCTCAGGAGGAGAACTTCCTGCCCAAACACCAGCGAGTCAAAGACCTGTGTCAGAGAGCCGAGTACCAGACGCCCTGCCAGCAGACCAAACAGGTACACAAACTCCCAGTTCCTTTACTGGTCCAGTTGCTTTATTCACAGCAGAATTACACCACTGCTTTCCCATTTCTTTCCCTCCAGTCCCACAACTAAAGCCTGTTCCTCCAGCCCTATTCCTCATTATTTCCACTGAAACAGCTTCTCACTGTCCCAGCGATCAGAAGCGAATCGGTTTTTGTAGGAAGTTAAAATCCTCCAGCTGAGAGATGACGTGTGATTGTTTAGTTTTCTTTCACCAGTCGGAGCTCAGGAATAACTGGAGGTGCTGCTGGAAATGTTTCTGTTTCATTAATTTAACCATATTTGACTCTAAAATGAAAGCTCAGACTGCCCCTAACCCGACTGATGCTGTTTGGTTCTCTGCAGTCGGATCACACGCTGGGAACCAACCAGACTGTTAGGAACAAAATGCTGCAGAACGGAACCAAACCAACCAGGTTCAGGATTTTGCTCCAGAACCTCAGTTAGCTGTCGTCCTTCTGAATTCTGTTGAGGCAGCACTGCTGATGTTTAACACAGTGATGCCTTCAGTGGCAGCTGGGAATTTCCTCTGCTGTAAATTCCACTTAGGTCCTAAAGACGGATTCAATTTCAGACTAAATAATATTTGACTATAGGTATCAGAGGAACTTCAATGACCCAACAGGCCAGGATCAGCCAGGTTTTATGAGGTCATGACCTTTAACTGGGGATTTGGAGCAGAATGAGGATTGTAAACTACTGAGGCTTCCTGGACTTTTTAGACCTCAGGAAATTAATTTCCAGGTCAGGAAGTGAACTGTGAGACAAAGCAGATGAAAGTTTCCTCATTTCTGTCTGGACCGAGCTGAGATCCAAAAAGAGAAAGTATTCCTCCCTTTCTATTCCTGGGGTGACTGAATGCAGCTTCACATCAAGATGAAGATTTGAGGTAAAAATGAGAAACCAGGATAATTCAGGCGTGAGGTTCTGAATGGGTCGCTGAATGAGTTTAGATTTTCCAATGTTTCCATTAATATTTAAGTCACTGTAAACTAAAAGTTTCCTCCACCTAAATGAGCTTTTTCCCTTATATTTCCTCTGGTGTTCCGGCAGCTGGTGAAGTTTCTTTTCAACATTAAACTAAGCAGGACTGATCTTCACTTTATGGTCATTAGAACCCGTTTTCACCTCCTTCTTCCTTTATGTCACCATCAGCATCTTTTATCCATGTTAAACTCCACCTTTCCTTCCATCAGAAACCTGAAACTCTACTGGGATAACTGGGAATGTTTCCTCGCTGTCTGTGTCTCTGTGTGTTCAGAAGTGGCAGTGTGTGGAGGACGCCTCGGGAAAACTGCGGCTCTTGAAATGCAAGAATGAAGGGAGCGGGACCAAAAGCTTTGAAGGGGGCGTGGTCAAACTTCAGCATCCAATCAGCATCAAATCTCAGCTGTACCTTTCTAACTGGGACGCCTGCAACTGCGACTTCACTGACCTCCAGCCAACGAACGTCCGACCCTCCACAATGAGGTCGTTCAAGAAGAAATTGTTCTTCTCCAAGAAGAGTGAGTGGTACCGCTTTAGGGCAGTAGGTGGCAGCAGTGAGTGGACCTCAGGTCAACAGAGAGTGTTTGGATGAATAAATTTGACAGGAAGGCTAAAAAAAAACGTTGGAGGAAGTAGGATTAAAAGTTTATTTTCATTGGTCATAATTATTTGTGTAGTTTATGATGGATGTTTTTATTCTAATTTCCTCTTTTGTCTGTTAAAGTGAGACAGACATGATCATGTTGTTCCAAGTTAATCTAATATGTCGTTCTAAGAGCAATAATTTAATAAGAAGATCACCTCAGACTGCAGCTGCTGTGTTGTTTGGTGATGCTGCCCTCTAGTGTCAGTAGACAGAACTACATCTCATTTGGAAGAGGTGAAACATTATTTTATGAACTCAGACATTTGCTGTTTTTGTGTCTCAGAGTTTAAAACCTTGAAAAGCTACTCAAGGAACCGCTACAGCCGCTCCCTGTCCGAGTTGAATGGTTACCCTGGTAACCAGAGCCTGGTGGGCGGAGCCAATCAGAACGAGCCTGAGGACGAGTTCAGTGGGATGGGGGGAGTTCCTGACGCAGTGCCGCCATCTAATGCCGTCAAAGTGACTCACAGGTCAGAAACGTTGTAATTCTACCCAGAACAGAGCTTTATTTTGGGTTCTATCAATGGGTCCATCAGGTATCCAGTATTAGGTTTATTAAAGGGTTCTTCTATGACAAACAGGGTTCCTTCACAGACAATAGGAAATTAGATTGTCATAAAGTATGGGAAAAACAAAACAGAGTATGTAAAAATGTTTCTTCTTTCCAGAATTTATTCTATTTTCTCTGATCTAAAAGGTAGAAATTAATATGTCTCAGAAATAAACGTCTTATAGTCATGATCCACTCGTTATTAACACATCAGAACCTTTTCTCCAACTTATTTCAGTTCTGGAGTCACTGACAGAACCTGCAGATTAATGCTCATTCATTCATTCAAATAAAGGATAATTTTGCAGCTTTTTAGGCCTCTGGACCCCCTTAGATCAGTTATAAGCTGAACATGTGGTTCCTGAACTGGGTCCAGTTTAGATTCTGAACCACTTATTGAAACTTTGATTTTTTTGGAGTTTTTACAAACAAAACAAAGGTACCATAGAACCCAGACTGGGATTTAAAGAGACCAGATTGTCATAGATTTAATAACGTTTATCCAGTAGCCAAACTGTGAAAAGCCTTTTACTAAACTGACAAACAGAAGGCTGGCTTCAGCCTTGTTTCATGAACATAAAACCTAATGAGGTCCAGGTTTTACTGACCTCATTGAAAAAAAATTGAATAATTTAAATCAAGTTATTTTAAAATGGAAGAAAAATTCCCTCTAAACTCCACGAACCTCCAGCTAGAGATTGTTTCCCTCCATATGAAACGGACCAGCAGAATATGGAAGGTTTCTGCTCAGATGGTGGCCGTTCGTTCTCTGTGAATAATTAAAGAACCTTTAGAGTCAATGCGTCGGAGGGGAAAACGTGCGACTCCAGCCTCTTGGGGACAAAATGTCATCTTCTGTTCAGCCCGCTCCCAGTTTAACCGGACCGTTTTCCTGCAGGTGCTCCATCCTGTCCAATGCCACCGTGAAGTGTGACACCGGAGTTTATAAATCTCTGCAGGCGTGGAAGGACCACAAGCTGCACATCGACCATGAGGTAACGCCTGCTCGCCGTGGAGACGCTCACAGTGGCGGTCTGAGTCCCAGAGATACACACCCTAGCCAAAGTATTCACACCCCTTTACCTTTGTCACATTTTGCAGCATCACGTTACAAACTGTTTTGTTGGGATTTTCTGCGACAGACCAAAAGGAAACATGGTTTTAAAGTGCAGTGTCCATTTCCATTCAGCCCACCTGAATCAATGCTTTGTAGAGCTTGATGTGGTGTGAAGCACATCAAGCTCTACAGCTGCTGTGAAGCATCAGCAAACGGATGCTTCACAGCAGTATCAGTTTGCTGCTTTCACACTGAATCAGAATAAGCAGGAATTAATAATCAGATCACTGATTTTGCTCGATAGCAAAACTAAACCATCATCCTGGAAATTCTGCTTGCAGAGAAAAAGTTCCTAATGCAGTTTAACACCTAAAGAACCTTTGGTAGGACATATCTGCTCAGGGTTCCTCTGCAGCCATCTGATGATCAGGTCTGATGGTCCCAGAGATGATCCATCAGAAGGCTGACAGAATGTCACACTCTGTAGCATATCAGTTTCTGTTTAGAGGGAACTAAACTGTGACTCAGCACCTCTGATTCTGGGCTCCTGGTTCTCTTTGTGATCAGATTATAGAGATTTACTTAGACTGAATCAGATCTGAAGCTGCAGAAATAAGACCTCTTCTCTCCTTCAGATCGAGACTCTGCAGACCAAGATTAAGAACCTGAGAGAGGTCAGAGGTCACCTGAAGAAGTCCCGCCCCCTGGAGTGTGACTGCAATAAGTACCTGTAAGTGAATGTCTTCCAACCATCCAACCATCCATCATCCACCCATAAAGACAAGAGTAGAAATTCTGTATTTAGACTTTAAAAATGGACCAAAATCCAGAACTTGGATCCTGGATCAGGCTGGAATTTGGACATAATTATGCAGGAACCCTGGAGACTGTAGAGCAGACTGTTACCTGAAAGTGTGTGTGTGTGTGTGTGTGTTTAGGTACAAAGCCAAGCTGAAGAAGAAGCTTCGCTTCGGAGGAGAAGGAGGAAGAGGCCTTCATCCCTTCAGGTAAGTCAGAAATGTCACAGCAGGCTCATCATCACCAGTGTTGTCACTTGTAAACACCTCCACCTGTGTGTGTGTGTGTGTGTGTGTGTGTGTGTGTGTGAGCAGGAAGGGTGGTTCTTGGAATAAGAAGATATGGCTTCAGAAAGAGCAGAAGAGGAGGAAGAAGATGAGGAAGATGATCAAGAGGATTAGAAACAATGACACGTGCTCGATGCCCGGACTCACCTGCTTCACACATGACAACCAGCACTGGCACACTCCCCCCTTCTGGACATGTATGACACACACACACACGCTCATTCACATGCACACATAGATGTGTGCAAACCTCCAAGATTGGACTAAAATGCTTCCACAACAATGTACGACTAGCTGGTAAATACTTCACACACTTCCCAACCTGTAGAGCAGTATTGATCTCAGTCATGGAGCTTCTATCAGCATTAGCTGCTCGGTCAGCCTCCAGCTTCTCCCTCAGTCCCCAGAACCAGTACTTCACATCCACCTGGTCATGGACTTAAAAGATTTATCGGTTCAGTTCCATTAACATGATGCCTTTCCTCGTTCTACCGACATTCTGATTTTGGATCAAAACAGTCCAGAGATGTGATCCAAAGAACCGACAGCTCCTAAAAGTTACCAGTCTAAAACTATCCAGCTATATAACACTGCTCTTTCTTTCCCTTTAGTAAATGTTATGTAAATTAATAAATTGCCTGTCAGGACTCACATTTTCTGCCTCATTCAGTCAACCCGCCTTGCTTTATAGTCCAATATGGACCGTCACAGAACCAACCAGCTGGTTTTCCTGATCTGGAAAATTCAGATATTTTTGTTGTTCATGTTTTTCTAAACTCTCTGCCGTGACATTTACACACCGGACTCTAATTCTTAGATATAATATTAAAATAACATTAAAGCTCTTGCAGTATCAAGAATGACCACAAGGTGTCTCTGTTGAACATAGATACATTAAAATATTCTTTGAAATTACTAATAACGTTTGATCCGAGTGTTGTGTGAGGATGGAGAGGTGGTGGTGGAGTGTGTTTCATGACACAGTGTGTGTGTTTCAGTGGGACCCTTCTGCGCCTGTACCAGTGCCAACAACAACACATACTGGTGTCTGAGGACCATCAACGAGACCCACAACTTCCTGTTTTGTGAGTTTGCCACCGGATTCCTGGAGTATTTTGACTTGAGCACAGACCCGTACCAGGTAGACACACACACACACAACACACACATGAACACACACTCTTCTCAGCGCCCCCTGTAGGGCTGAGCCCTTCATCTTTTCCCTCACATTAAACCCAGCCCAGAAAACTTGTAAAAATGTATTTTGTTTTATTTAGTTCAGTCTTGAATGTTTGTCCTTTTTCTTATTATATGCACTAAAATAGCTGGTAATGTAATTTATAATGTAAATTTTTTGCCATGTTTCTATCAGACTTCTAATAGGTAAATGTCTTTTAATCCTTAGATCAATGTCTAAATGAATGTTTAAATCTCTACTAGATGTTCAACTTTGGTTTCTGTTTGCTCTGATATTCTAATTAGCTAAGAACTTAAGAATCATGTTGAACGGCTCAAAGTTTCTTATTTTTTAAATTTGTGAACACAGCAACAACAAACCTTCCTCTGCAGAGTGAAATGTTCATAAATCGCACTAATGTTCTTATGCTCATTTAAACTGAGATGTATGTTTAAAAACCCTCATCAGCTCTTAAACACAACGTACTCTGTCTCTGTTATGTAATGGCGTAGATTGAGTTTTGATTGTGTTTTTATTTTATAAAACTGGTAAATTTATAGGAACCATAAAAACAAGCATGAACCTGTTGTGACCAGTTTCTCTTTGCATGTCTGCAGCTCATAAACGCCGTCAGTTCGTTGGATCGGACGGTTCTGAATCAGCTCCACGTCCAGCTGATGGAGCTTAGAGGCTGCAAGGGTCACAAGCAGTGCAATCCTCGAACGCGCTCAGTGGAGCTGGGTATGGCATGTCCACACACACACACAGATCTGATCAAACCTGAATCCTAAAATCTCATTCAGCCATATGTCGATGTTTAAAGTTACATCATCAAAAAACAGCCGCCACCAACAGGTTTCAATCAGACAGCATCGAGGTTATTACCCACAAATCATCCCTGGTTTAAAAAAGGTAGAGCACATTTCATCTGCATAGTGAATAAAGCAGGCTGTGCTTTCTATTAATATTACCCAATATAAACAGACATAAATAAAAACCAATCAGTCCAAGTACACAACCCTGTGGAACTCCATGATTATTTCTGAAGGTTCATTTCCTTACAGCAAACAGTGATGTTCAAGCTGCACAATAATTACAAGACTTTTAGCAATTATTAGAAGAACTCGACACATTTTCAGTGGGTTTCAGCCCTTCAGATGTTTACCATGAAAATGTGTCGCTGTTGCTGAACATTTGAATAATTTATGAGTCTGCAGCCCCCTGCTGTAAATCCAGATGCTTCAGAGCAAAGGGATGAGAAACGTTTTTTATATTCTGCCTTTAAGACATGTCTGAAATAGAATAAGCATTCACACCTTGTTCTGGAAAATAAAGTAGTTTTTATTTGGAAATTAGGAAAAAGACAATTTAGCAAATATTGGTAAATTATTTTAAATCTGCCATCACGCATTCCCTGGTGGAAACATAGGCTGGGGACTCAGGGTTGGACTCTTTCATCACCCAGGCTGAAGTCACCGAAGTGGTTAAAAAGCTCCATGGTGGCAAGGCTTCAGGGTTGGATGAGATCCACCCTGAGTACCTCAAGTCTCTGGATGTTGTTGGGCTGTCATGGTTGACACGCCTCTTCAACATTGCGTGGCGGTCGGGGACAGTGCCTCTGGACTGGCAGACTGGGGTGGTGGTCCCCCTTCATAAGGAGGGTAACCGGAGGATGTGTTCCAACTACAGGGGGATCACACTCCTCAGCCTCCCTGGTAAGGCCTATGCCAGGGTATTGGTTTGGGGACCAGTGGATTTCGTCTCTACTTTTTGCAGATGACGTGGTCCTGCTGGCCCCCTCTAGCCAAGACCTACAGCATGCACTGTGGCGGTTCGCAGCCGAGTGTGAAGCGGCTGGGATGAGGATCAGCTCCTCCAAGTCCGAGGCCATGGTTCTCGACCGGAAAAGGGTGGCTTGTCCTCTTCAGGTTGGAGGGGAGTTCCTGCCTCAAGTGGAGGAGTTTAAGTATCTTGGGGTCTTGTTCACGAGTGAGGGAAGAATGGAGCGGGAGATCGACAGACGGATCGGTGCGGCTGCCACAGTAATGGGGGTTCTGTGCCGGTCCGTTGTGGTGAAAAGAGAACTGAGCTGAAAAGTGAAGCTCTCGATTTACCGGTCGGTCTACGTTCCTACCCTCACCTATGGCCATGAACTTCGGGTCATGACCGAAAGAACGAGATCACGGATACAAGCGGCTGAAATGAGCTTCCTCCGTAGGGTTGCCGGGCTTTCTACGGAGAATACTGAACAGATAGATTTAACCAGAGAATCCAGCTGTTTGTGCTTTAGAAACCAGAATAATTTCACATTAAAGTTGCTGCGTCTACAGGATGGTGAAACAGGCTCAGCTGCTGGTGGTGCGTTCAGGCCACCTTCGTTAACTTGAGTTCAGATATAATCAGGTTGGGCTTTTTTCCAGGAGCCTTTGCTCATTAACCAATCAGATTATCTTTTCAGCAGGAGGGCGGGCTCATGGCAGCTTTGATGACTACAGGTACACACACCTGAACACACACATACTCTTTGGTTCTGCGCTGAATGCTGCATGGTTTCCTGACAGAGCTCTGAGGGCTGCTGGTGCAGACAGTGTGTTAGTCTGAGTGTGTAACTGTGTGTGTGTGTGTGTGTGTTTGTTGCATCAGGCTGTTTGAGAGGAGGAAGTGGCCGAAAGTGAAGAAACCTTCATCATCCCGAACGCTGTGAGTCTTCCTCTGTGTTCTCTGCTGTGTTTGGCCTGCATGCAGCTTCCTGCAGGAACCTCCATCCTGTCTGTCTCATTAAAGCTCATTTTAACTCCTGTTTCCACTAAAGTTTATTGGTCACTACAGCAAACAGCAGCTTGGACTAATTCTCCAGCCTGACTTGTAACATCTTCATCATACAGAAGAAGAGAACATTTGTACCACAGATTCCTTCATCATTTATTTCATCCCTAATGGGTCACATTTCCACTGAGATCTGAAGTTCATAGTAGGTTTGGGAAATTAGGTGATGCTGAGAGTCCGTTCTTCTCAACGCTTCGCTGCAGGAGTGGAGTGGGATGATAAAAAGCAACAGTGTACCGAGCGTGACCTCGTCATGCCCACAAGTTTCCACACCTCTGTTAAAATATGAGCTCTTTATAAAACGAACCCATCTGTTAGGACCAGGTTAAAAAGGTAAATTAACGTGATTACAGACCTGTGCACATCCTTAAATTATTACTTTATTAAAAAACAATTTTATTTAATTCCACCCTTAGAATGAATCTGATTTATTATGAATAAAATTCAACTGTCATAGAAAAAGATCTTCATCATTTGGGTCCTTTAGCCAAAGACATAATTAGCGGTCAGGTTAGAAAGGGTCAATGGTTTCCATCAGAAGAGCACAAGTCCACATCATTGATTTATACATGGCAGAATGAAAATGGTCATTAGGAAACAGTCATGTTCCTAAAACTGGACGTTACTCCAGGCCCCATATATGTGCTACATGCACACAGCTCAGCAGACACTGAGTGCAAACTTTGAGGGTTTGGATATTTCACTGAGAAGAATTGATGGCTGTTATTGTAACTTAAGAATCTGACTTTATTTCTGTTATTTTAGTATTCAAGCATGCACCCAGTCAACAGAGTTGATACTACATTCTGCTGAAAGCTGTGGTAATTGTGACACCGCAGAAGATACAGATACAGAGCAGGAATGTTCTCCTCTGTGAGGAGCTACTTTCATGTGAACAACAGCATCATGACTCAGAAAAAGGTGCAGATCGCTGCATCTGCTTGACTTTTTTGGGCATGTTTGTTAGCATTTAATAAGTTTAATCTGCTTCAAGAATCCAGAGAAGCAACTAAGCAGAGAACGTTGGCAGAACATTAGGAAAAATAGAGCAAATTTCACTTCTACTTGTATTCTTTCTAGAGTCTGCACCTGAACACTGAAGACTTCCTGGGTTCATAACGATGGGTTTTATTGTTGCGCTGTTTTCTGGGTCTGTCTACTGTATGAGCCCACAGTTGCCCTAACAATCGTATTTGGGTTTCAGATTCTGTATGTGGCTGCATGTTTCCACCTCCTCCTGCATGCGCCTCAGTCGTCTTTAACACCCGACACAAACACCGGCCTGCAAGGTTTAACGCAGAACGTTCTTTCTGTGTTTTGTGTCAGTGGTCCAATCTGGGATGGCTGGAAGGGCTAAGCTTCCTGATTGGCTGACACCAGCTCCAGACTCCACCCACCGCAGCCGTCTGAAGGAGGACAACGCCGTCATTGAGGTGACATCACAGATCGACCACCACGCCCCTACCCCAGCCGTCAGCCAATCAGCTTCTGCAATTTTTGTGACACAACTTGGAGAGATGCTGGGAGGAAATGCTCAACGCACCTCTTTATCATCTGCTCCTCCCTCCTCTTCCTCCTCTCCCCCAGGCTGCTGCTGTCTCTCTGAAGAGGAGGAGGAAGGCTCTGGGTGGAGGAGCCAGGGGAAGGAGAAACATGAGGAGGTGGAGGAGATTTGTTTTTAACATTTAAAAGTCCATTTTCCCTGCGTTTTTCCTTCCAGGTGGTTTTCAATGACACGTTGGAGACAACGCTGCCAGATAAATTCCTCGCGCTCGTTTCTTTGGGGGTTTAATTAATTTAGTTATTTTATCTTCTTTGATTTTTAGTTCAATGTGAGAAAACAGGTTTCTTCTTTTTAAAAAGATGAGCCAAAATACTTTGTCCTCCTCCTCCTCAGATGGCTTCCCATTGGCCACCTTCATGTCATGTGTTTGTATTTAGTCTAACAGTTTGCAAAGACGTTAAAGGACCAGTTCATGTCTGATGTCACCACTAATGTGGTCATTTGACTTCCTCCTTTAACTTTACTGTTGTTACCATGGTGACCGAAAGCATTCCTGATGACAGATCTACAGTTGTACTAACCAGGTGACCAACTACAGTTCCCATGGTGTGATACTGCTGCCGCCCCAAGAGGACGATAACGACATGAACCTTTCTGAGTGGAGGAGGAGTCTCTGGATTTCTCATGAGCCAATCATAGAGAGGACTCAGTGATGATGATGATGATGATAACTCATTTTTTGTCTGTTTTTCTTTTGCTTTTTAACCATCCAGTCACCTTCCTCCTCCTCAGTTTTCTCCTTGGGGTTGATGAAAGTACAGATGGTGAGGATGAAAAATGGATTCACACAGGAAAGTCCTACCTGTCAACTTCACATGTCTTCATACAGAGAACACATTCATAATTAAAATAGTTTCTGTTCAGTAATTAATTAGTTCAGATGTAACACATAGAAGAAAATATAGATTCTGGTCCATAAAATATAGAAATATTCCTCCTCTGTTCGGCAGGAAATTTGTCTGCAGTTTTAATTCTTGGTTTTCCTACATTTCCCACAATGCCTTCATGACAATGTGAAGTTGCTGTTGATTTTTCTTTAAATTCAACATACATCAGCTTTTCCTGTTAGCTCTGTCAGGAACCAGAAGCTGATGAGTTATTGAAGAACCTCAGACTTGGAAAAGGCTGAGTCGTGGTTGCTACGGCGATTCCCTCCTTTTCTGGGTCACAGCATCATATCAGAAACATTGTTAGCCTATGAGACTCCAAACCCTCTGGTGTCCTAACATGTAGGTCTTTGTGGGACGGACGTTCCCTGGATGGGGAACCGACAGGTTCAAGCAAGCAGCAAACGGCGAAAATGCTGCAAACACAAAAAACAACGCAACAGAGAAGGTCCGTCTTCCTTCATGTCTTTTTTAAGTAAGTGGTTGTAACATTTTACAATGTTAAAGAACAGCAGCATATTTACGTCGGTATTATTAGTGATCGACTCCCCCTAATGGTCTGGTGCACTTGTTTTGTGGAGCGAGTTTGCAGATTTTCTTAACTTAGCTTTTATTTTTGCTGCATTTTTCCCTTTGCTTCTTTATGCTGTGATTGCAGCGTTTTTCTTTGCGTTGGATTTTTGTGTTTGTGTGTTTTGGAGTTTGCATCACTCATTTGTTACCACCGTTTTCGGCCGTTGTTGCGCCTTTAGCTGTTTGCTACACGTTTGCACCTGTCGGCCACCGTAGAAATAGAACCTGCAGGTTCGGTTTCTACAGAACCATTCAGAGCTGTGTGGGCGTGTCTCTTCACTCTGGGCTCTGATTCGACGGAAAACTAAGTCCTCCAGTAGTGAGAGACACCCTGGGTGGAAGGAGACAGAAGAACCTATGATTGGATGAAGAAACTGTGGCCATGAAAGGAGGTTAAATCCAAAACGCTCTGTATATTTCACCGGGTCAGAACCTGAACATTTTGTGGGAAAATCCTGAAACTTAAATTGTGATTGTGGAAGAACTGGAGAAGGGATAAAAATGATAACTGAGCCAGATAAAGCCCTCCTTTTGGTAATGGTTCTGATGGAAAGGATGGCTGAGATATGAAGGTCCAAACCTCCAACAATAAGAAGAGATGTGCAGATAGTACAGTGACTCATGTTTAAGTCTTTTGCCTTCAGTGTCCAGCAGGAGATGTAATGGATGTAGTGATCACTTTATGATGCTGTAGATGCTTCTTTAACAGACAGTTCTGTCTGTCGCAGAGGAAACTGTTCAAACCTTTTTTGTTCCCACATCTTGGAAAAAGTTCTATGTTTCTGAACCAAACAGAGCAGAACTGTTACATGGTCCTTTTAATCTGCCGGTTTGTCCCTTATAGTGAGCAGGTGCCTCGTGTTCCTTTTAATGAAACAAAACTTAACATGTTTTATTTATTCTCTGTAGTAAAGGCCCATTTTGGCCCTTTTGGCTTTAGAAAAATTAATTCAACCTGGTTTTTAAATCGAGAGCACTTACTATATAGTCTGTTGCTTTTATCCACATTAAAATCCATCGTCTATATCTGCTCATCATGCAGGGTCACAGGGTGCTGGTATCTTTTTCCAGTGGTTAACCTAACAGTCATGTCTTTGGACTGTGGGAGGAAGCTGGGGTACCCTGAGAGAACCCACACATGCACAGGGAGAACATGCAAACTCCATGCAGAAAGAGGCCAAGCAAGACACCAGCACTGCCAGCTGTTCCACCGTGCAGCTCATTCAAATACATGTTAAAGTTAAATAGATTTTAGGTAAAAATTGTATTCAGTGACACAACAAATGTCCTTTTACTTTTTTATCTGTTATTGAATCCAGAATATATTTGTTTACAGCAGAATATCAGTGGTTATTATTTTTGACTCTGACATCTTCAGACCTGATGAATAAAACTGCAGCAGCTGCAGGGTTAAAAAGCCATCACAGGTGCAGTCCATCAGGTGGGGTCCATCAGGTGGGGTCCATCAGGTGGGGTCCATCAGGTGAGGTCCATCAGGTGAGGTCCATCAGGTGAGGTCCATCAGGTGGGGTCCATCAGGTGGGGTCCATCAGGTGGGGTCCATCAGGTGGGGTCCATCAGGTGAGGTCCATCAGGTGAGGTCCATCAGGTGGGGTCCATCAGGTGAGGTCCATCAGGTGGGGTCCATCAGCCCACCTCATCTAAACATTTGATTCTAACAGGGACAAAATGCAGCTCTATGCTTGTTGTGTTTTTACTGATTTAATCATTTTGTTCGGATCTATAAAGGTAAACGTTGGGCTCAATCATTTCCAGTTGGAGGAGAATCTGACCCAGAGGTTGAATGGAAGTTATTAATATGTGACTTAGAGACCTGAACCTGCTGGTTTTTATCTTCCAGCAGAAGCTTCAGCTTCAAACTGTTGGTGGATTTTCTTTCTTTCCTGTGTGAATTCAGTCAGTCTCAGTTTGTTATCAGTTCTTCCCGTCTGACACCAACCCCGACTGTGTTTGAATGTATCTAAAAGTTTAGATGTTTTTATTTGTAAAGAATGGACCCGGTTCTGACTGGACGGGCACAGAAGGACAAACTGCAGAGCACTTTGAGTGATAGATGGTTGTTACAGCCACCCACTGACCTGTGGATACACTGATCGCTGATTTTAGTCTGTGAATAAAGTGTTGAATGCCAAACTGTACAGGTGGAGCAAAGTGTTTGTTGTGGGGGGGGGATCACAGCACATTTTAACTGAATACACCAAAGCTGCAGCTCAGACTGAAGACAGGAGGCTGACAGCTGAATGCTCTGCGACCCATTTTCCTTTTAGGAACAGCAGGAACCATGACCCAAGCTGGTAAAACACCGATAAATAAGGTTTATTACCTGGAAACAAAAGCTCTGCAGGAGCAGGAAAATGAACCCGAACCAAAGTACAAAGCAGGGATCACCTCAAAGAGGAAAATATCTGATCATTCAGCAGAAAGAATTAAAAAAGATAATTGAAAGCAGAATTAAAATAAGATATTAAGATCAAGACAACACACTGATGATGATGATGATGATGGAGGATGCTTCGCCTCACTCGGTGATCTGCAGAAACACAAACATCACAATAAATAAAATGAAACCTAAATCTAAATTGCTCTGAGTGGGACTCACCAAAGCCACCGTGGTGCTTTGTTCATGGACTCGAACCCGCAGCTTGTTGACTGTCGTCTCCGCGGTGTCGGCTCTCTCCTCAGCATCTTCCAGATTCTGCTGGATTCTTCTGAAACGTACAGCGGTGTTGCTCACCTGCACCTCCTGGGGGCCGAATGAAGAATAACACTCTTGTTTACACATAAAGTTGTATTCTTTCTTTACAGTCCAAACACTGCGGTAAAGCCTGCGCCTTGCTGGAGAACAATGATTCTTACTTCCAAAGTGAGGGAAAGGTTTACTCAGTGTTGTGACTCTGGTGCAGAAGGCCATCATTCCAGGCCTTCTAGGGAGAAGCTTTCACCTTTTCCAGCAGGTCTCTGATGTTGAATTTAGTAACATCTTTAAATATGTGAAAATATCACAACCCTGGCCAATTACAGGATGGCTGAGCTGCAGTTGTTTAGATCCCTGCTGATGTTTCAGAATAAAAGCGCTCTGATATCTGAGAATACCAGCAGCTTTAAATCAGGTTGGTGTTTTAAAGACTTACAGCATCCTCAGCTTGTCTCTTGTAGCTCTTGGCTTTAGTCTGAAGCTTCTCGATCAGCTCCTGCATCCTCAGTAAAGTTTTCCTGTCCTCCTCTGACTGCAGGAGCACAGAACCAGTAAAGCACAGAACCAACAGAACATCAGGTGTAGCAGGAGGCGGCTCAGACCTGGTACATCAGCTCTTTGACTCTCCTCTCATAGTGTCGAAGTCCCTTCTGATACTCCTCACTCCTCTTTCTCTCCTCCACCAGATCCATCTGAAGCTCCCGGACCTGCGTACAGCACCGCTGCTGTTAGATCTGATCAGAATTTGTGAGTTTCCAGGCACTGTGTACCATTAATGGTACACAAATATTCAGTTATGCTTCAGGGTTTTCACTGATAGGAACCAACAATGACCTCCACTCACCCTTGTGTCCAGTTTATGAAGCTGCTTCTTTCCTCCCTTCTGAGCCGTTTGCTCAGCCTCGTCCAGTTTGACCTGCAGCTCTGTCAGGAAAACACGAAACAAGTCAACGTGTGTTTAGGAGCTGGGAAAAGAAATCAGAAAATGGTTTAAACTTTAATATATGCAAAAAAGCTAAAATTGTTTTATTGTCCACTACGGACTGAAATTAAAAGTTCAGAACACAAGCTTATAAACTGACAGTAGCAGAACAGAGAATCTAGAATATTTCTCTTTATTTTACCACAAAATTTGTTTAGTTTGTGATTAAGTTTCAGATTTTAATTTATGAAATTCTAAATACATTTTTAATCCCTTTATCTTTCCCTAGCATCAACCTACTGCACTGAAACCTTTTGTCTCATTTAGATTTTCATGTTCTTTATTAAAAAAGAAACATATTTTTAAAAGACCAAGCAGATAAAAATCTGCACATCAAAAAATCCAAGATAAAAATATGAAGTTTTAATGTTTGAGTTAAAGTTTATTGTGGACCTACAAGTTTTCTCCAGCAAGTCTGGGGGTTCTGCCTGTTTTCAAAAAGAGCTGCAGTCCTTCAAGTTAAGAAGAATAAAGTACTAAGAAGTTCTGCATTTTTGAGGAACCTCAGCAGAAGAGGCGGTGCCAGCAGAAAATACTATTTAAATGAATCACTGGCAGCAAAACTGTAAAAAAGACATCTTCAATATAAGCTTCTTCTTCAGTGACCATTGGAGAAGCACTCATGCACCTTTTACTGTGGACTCCATGTTCTTCTTCATCCTTTCCAGCACGCTGCTGCTGTCCTGCTCCTTCTTCAGCTCCTCAGCCATCAGAGCAGCCTGGTGAAACAACAACAATGTTCACAAGATTTAGGTACGACTCCCCCAAAACTCCCCCAGACAGCCTTCAGCCTGTGAACGATGGGTGTGTGTGATGTTCTGGTGTTCTTCTACTACAAGATGAATGTTTGCAGAAACAAGCATGAAATAATCTGCTGCTCTGTTAGATTTGAACTGATCCTAGGCTCAGAGGTCAGGACTGACATCACTGATGGCCTTCTTAGCTTTCTCTTCAGCCCTACGACTCTCCTGCATCGCCTCATCCGCCTCTCCTGTCAGCAGAGACAGATCCATCTCCAACTTTCTCTTCTGGTTCAGCAGACCTGCGTTCTGGAACACAGGAAGCTCAGATCAGTCCATAAATCTGTTGCACTGCAGATGGTCACATGTTTCTACATTGTACCTGTAGACGTACCTGAGCAGCGAGCAGGTTGACTCTCTCGGAGGCCTCCAGCAGCTCGTTTTCCGCCATCTTCTGGGCGCGGTCTGTCTGTTCCAGGATCCCTCTTAGCTCCGCCTCCTCTGCTGTAATCAGTAAACAGCGGCGCTCCAACAGAACAATCTGCTCTTGGAGCTGATTGGCCAACTGCACTTTATCCTCCAGCTCCACCTGCTGCTCTTTGACCTGCAGCAGACCCAGTGATGGAAACAGGAACAAAGAAGGAAGCTAAAAACCTGTTCTGATCCATGACAAGAGACTGAAAGACTTAGATCCCCCACTAACGGACACCTGGAATATCTCCGGCATGGCCTCGTTCCTGCCAGTCGCTGCAGATTACCACCTGATCAGGTGAGATTACCTGTGTCTGCAGGTGCCTGATGATCTTCTGGCTCTCAGCTGCCTGACGGTTGGCGTATGCTAACTGAACCTCCATCTCGTTCAGGTCCGACTCCATCTTCTTTTTCAGACGAACCGCCTCGCTGTGACTGCGCCTCTCTGCCTCCAAACTGGCTTGCATGCTGTCCAGAGAGCGCTGGTGGTTCCGCCTGGTGGAGAAAGGAAAACTGTGGATCTGACTGTTCACCGTTTCCTTCAGCAGCTTTATATCACAAGGACGGTTTTATTAGCGCATGATGCCACGAAATGACTTGATTATTGGCTGATGACCAGTTATCATTTGGGATTGTCTCCAAAGTCAGACCGTTTCCCAGTGGAGACGGTCTGACTGTGGAGACTGCATGGTGAAAGTACACCTTGAGAAACTCTCCAGCAGTGAGATGGATACGAAAACACTGGATGAGCTGCTGCCTCCCGAAAGGAAGAGAGTTCCTTTGGACACCAGTTGAGTCCTCCCTTGGAAGTGGAACGCAGTGGGTCAGATCATCCTGATTGGATGCATCAGTATCATTTCCACATTTTCTGCCTCTGTGGCTAAACAGTTAGTTGGACCTGCAGCAGAGGTTCATGGAGAGGTTCTCTCCATGATCGTCTCTGTGGGACTTCCAGGGAAGGATTGCTGTGGACTGGCTATAAGAGCTCCTGTCAGTGCTCGGCAAGGACCTGCAGGAGACTGAGGACGTGGTTTATTTGTCTGGATCTGAGACAGATGTGGACCAGTGGGGCTTGGTGATTGTTGCTCACAGATGTTGTACAGAACTGGGTCATTGATTGTTTGAAATACAAACTGTCAGAATTACATCTCAACAGGTTCCCTTTAAACAATGATCACTATCTTTACATGCAGGGCAACCATAACGCATTTTAAAGTTTGAATAATCAAGAGACTTCCAAAGTTCAGGTTAGGAATTCCAACTTCAGGAGCTTTCTAGTTCTACATCGGAGTAGAAATTGAATGCTGGTTAGTGTCCATCAGAGGCTCAAAGTGTATGTATGATGTTCCTAATCCTCTCCCAACTCATTTTCAGACTTGATGCTCCTATGCTTTTGGGTTCTGTGCAACTTGTTTCTCCTTCAGTTTCAGCAGAACCACAACAAATGTGGTTTCTGAGTTGCTTGTTTTTTACGCCTCCAAGTCGTTTGGTACCTGAGGGCCTCAATCTCTCCATCTTTCTCTGCAATCTTTCGGTCTATCTCGTTCCGGATCTGCTGCAGCTCCATCTGGACTCTTATATTCTTGCCCTCTTCGTGTTCCAGCGTGCCCTGGTTGGTTCAGAGGTGGAAGGACAATCTGTTTAGTTGACAGGTCAGTTCACAGATATTTGAACTAAGGAGGAATCTTACCTCTGCTTCTTCCAGAGCAGCTCTGATGTTGCTTTTCTCCACATCAAGGATCTTCTTCATCCTCTCCAGTTCATGGATGGTCTTCCCTTCCTCACTTATCTGGTCTGTCAGCTCCAGGACTTCCTCTGGAAAAGTTGACATGATAGGAGAGGTTTCCGCTGATTTTAAGTAATAAGATCAGGGATCACAGCTCACAGTTGAGCTGGTGCCTATCTCCAGCAGTCTATGGGCGAAAGGCAGGGTACACCCTGGTCGCCAGCCCATCACAAGGCAACACACATACAACCAAGCACACACTCATTCATACACCTAAGGGCAATTTAGATGAACCAACCAACCTAACAGGCATGTCTTTGGACTGTGGGAGGAAGCCGGAGTACCCGGTGAGAACTCACGCATGCACGGGGAGAACATGCAAACTCCATGCAGAAAGACCCCCGGCCGGGAATCGAACCCAGGACATTCTTGCTGCAAGGCAACAGTGCTACCAACTGTGCCACCGTGCAGTTTCCCACAGAACCACAGTCCAAAGACATGCCTGTTAGGTTAATTGGTCACTTTAAATTGACCTTAGGTGTATGAATGAGTGTGTGCTTGGTTGTTTGTGTGTTGCCCTGTGATGGACTGGCGACCTGTCCAGGGTGTACCCCGCCTCTCGCCCATAGACTGCTGGAGATAGGCACCAGCTCCCCCGCGACCCACTATGGAATAAGCGGTAGAAAATAACTGACTGAAGATCAGGGATGTTCTGCTCTGTTAGATTTACAAACATCAGTGGAAGACACACATGGAAGGAAACTTCTCCTGTCCTGAACTGTTTCTGTTTTCTCACGGTCAGCTTCTAAAATACACAACATTTTCTATTTGTTTTACTTTATTATATCAAATTGTTGTAGAAACACATTTAGTGGAAAAGTTGCCTGCTAATGTTTGTGTTGAAAAGCAAATTTTCCATCTGGATAACATCTGGTAACCTAACAAGACAAGACCAGGTCCATTGGACCGGCGTCATGAAGATACCTTGCAGGTTTTTGTTTTCTCGTTTAACCGTCTCCAGATGATCCAGGGCCTCTTCATAGCTGCTCTTCAGTTTGAACAGCTCTGTGCTCAGACTGCGAGACTCTTTCTGAGATGCCTCCAGGTCCAGCTGACTTTCCTCAAACTTCAGCCTCCAGTCACTCAGCAGCTGCCTCAGACATCAGAAACAAGCTTATCTTCCTGTCCACATTCCACTTTTCAGGCAACAGAGCCTGTAGAGAGTCAGGTTTTTATGTCTGGACCAACCTTGTCAAAGTTTTGCTGCTTCTTGTCTAGAGCCAGATTTGCAGCTTTGGCGCGCTCCAGTTCTGCTGCAAGGTCATCGACCTCAGCCTGCAGACGCTGCTTGGTTTTCTCCAATGAGGAACATTTAACCTGAGCTGCCTCCATGGCTTCTTCCGCAGTCTGCAGTTTCACCACTAACTTCTTCCTGCAAACATTAAAACAAATCATTAAAACATGAGTTAGGAGGCTGCACAGTTTTTAACACCTTTGCGTAGCAGCCAGAAGCTTCTGGGTTTAATCTCTTCACTCTGCATGTTTAATTTACATGTTGTCTCCATGCATGCTTGGGTTTTCTCCAGGTACTCCAGATAACACCCCACAGTCAACTAGTCCTAGGCTTGAGTGTGTGAATTTATGGTTTCTGTGTCTGTGCTGCTCTGAGATGGACTGGCAACCTATCCAGGGTTGACCATTAGAGATATGCACCAGTGCCTTCAGCAGCCATGCATGGATTAAATGGATATAGAAAATAGATGGGTGGATAAAGGGCATTCCCAAGTTCTTTCAGCAACCTCTGGATTCCCCTGGTTCTTCTCTCAGTGGGATCTGCCCAGAAAATACCAAAAGAAAGCATCCAAATCAGATGCCTGAATTATCTCAGCTGAGTTCTTTCACCACAGGAGAGCAGCAGCTCTACTATGAGATCCCCTGATACGGTAAAATTATTCGCCTTATATTTAAGACATCCTGTAGGTCTTAACTATAAGTTTCAGCACAGCAGACCGGAGCAATGCCTTTGTTACTGCAGTTACTCTGATCCAATTGGGCTCCATCGTGTGGTCTCAGGAACACATGAAGATAGTGGATCTCTGGTTGAAGCCGAGGCTCACACCAGAACCCATATAACTTCCTATCCCATCGTACCTCAATCAACATCAAATCAATTGTTCCCAGTAAAAGAACGTCCTCTGTCATCCCTGATCTGTAGATGGAGTAACTTGGGTTGTTTGACAAGAATCCTCAATGATCTAAAAAATATTACAGGAATATACAAACTATCCCTTAAATTCCAGCTATACCATATCTCTAATGAACTAAAACAATAAAAATGTTCAGTTTTCCCCTTAAAGGCTGTATATTCAGTGATCCCCGGCCCTGAAACTGTATAATCTGAACACTCAGTTACTTTCAGGCTGGACTGGGTTAGAATTGGACTACATAGTGACAGTTTCTGTCATCTTACTTTGCATCTTCCAGCTCCTCTATCTTCAGCACAGCTTCTGTCTCATACTTGGCTCTCCACTGGACCAGCTGACTGTTTGCTTTAGTTAACGCCTTCTGCAGTTCAGCTTTGGCTTCCTGCTCCTCCTCCAGCTGCTCCTTCAGCAGACCGCAGTCATGGCGGGACGCTTGCACGACATGAGCCAGAGCCACCCGAGCCTTCAGCATAGATACACACCATGATTCTCATACTGCATGAAGACTCCTACGTTGTTTCTGGTTGGTTCGCTTTAAAACTTCAAGTCACAGAACATTGTATCAGGAAACACATTGGGATCAGCTCAGGATTACCTTGCTGTCCTCCTCCAGTTGCTTCTTCAGATTCTCAGTGTCCTGGCTAAGGTTAGCCTTGGAGCGCTGCAGCTGACCAATCAGGGCCTCCCGCTCCTCTAGACGCCGGCTGTACTCAGCTGACAACGCAAAAGGAAAAAATATTAGAAGAAGAGTACAGCTGGGGCTTGATTACATTTTATTCCAGTCCAAATTTATTCTGATCCGCCTACAGCAGCGGACCCAAACCACCGGGCCCTGGACCCATACCGGTCCGTGGGTCATTTCCTACCAGGCCACACAGAAAGAATAAACAAATTACACTATTTGCGGTTTATTATTTTAGCCTGGATGATGTTTTATTTTGAAAAATGTCCAGATTCTCTCTGTTACATCAGTCTATGACTGCATTGATTCATTACCGCTGAAATTAAACACACAAGCTAACAAAATGAGGAAAAAACTATTGTTTTTGGAAAGTTTCTTTGAGAAGGGAAAGGCCCATGACCAAAGAAAGCAAGCTTCATTTAACAGACAAAACCAGGAGTCCTACTTAAAATATAGATTTATCACAAGCCCATTCTGCACAATATGCAGCGTCCACTTGGCGACCAAGCATTCTGTATTAAAAGACCAGACTTTAGAGTATTTTACAGAAAAACACGTGAAAAAGAAGGAGAGAAGCAATTACTGAGGGCCACCACAACAACACATGCAGGTGCACTGAAAGCATCATACTTGGAGGCTCGCCATATTGCGAAGGCTAAGAAGCCTTTCACTACTAGTGAAGAACTGATCCTGCTCTTCTTCAAAGACATTAGCCGTGACCTCTTAGGAGAGGCCGTGGTTCAAAAGATAGCACAGGTGCCTCTTTCACCGCCACTCGGTGCATAGAGGAAATACCAGAGGACGTTGAGACACAATTGTTGGAGAGGATAAGTACATCACCTTGGTACACACTCCAGGTTGACAAGCCTACAGGTAATGACAACAAGGCAACACTACTCGTTTATGAGTGATGTCGTTATCAGGAGAATACGCGTGAGGAAATGTCATGTGCCACCAACCAAGACCAAAGCCCCAGAACTACTCAAGTCGCTAGATGAGTAGATATTAGAAAAACTGAAATGGTCATTTGTGTCAGCATATGCTGCCATGACTGGATGGCTGTCTGGTTTACCTGTTGGGACTAAGGAGGTTGGACCTCAATGTGAGTCTATGCATTGTGTCATTCACAAGCAAGCGCTGACTAGCCGAATAATGCCACCGGAACGTTTTGAATGATGGCGTTAAAGTTATGAACCACATCAGAGACCTTAACTGGCGTCTGTTCGAACAGCCCTGTGAGCAGGTGGGTGCGAAGGACAGCCTTCTCTTCTACACAGACATAAGATGGTTATCCCAAGGGAGATCATTGGCCAGAGTGATTGAATTATGAGAGCTGCTGCCGAGATTTCTCTCAGAAAAAAGTCACTGCTGGCAGCACATCTGGGTGACAAGGAACGGCTCGCAAAACTTGCTTATATGTGCGACATATTCAACCTGCTTATTGAATTCAATCTACCACTTAAGGAGAAAATGACACCTGTCTTCAGGCTGGCAGATGAAATAGCTGCTTTTAAAGCAAACTGGACTTGTGGGGAAGAACAGAGGAATATTTAACGTATTCAAACATTAGTGGGGATTTTGGAAGAGGCTGAGCCCCTGCCTACATTCTCCTAGCTGGTGCATGATCACCTGGCCTTGCTTTTGAAATAGTTTGAGCGCCGCTTCCCAACCACCAAAGACCCACGAACAGCCAAGGAATGGATCTGTGACCCATTAGTCAACAACCCATGTGAATCCAGCATGTTGATGCAAGAAGAAGAACATCTGCTGGAGATTGCAAATGATGACAGCCTTAAACGTATGTTTGAGAAAACATGTCTTCCAGTGTTCTGGATTAAAGTTATGGCAGAATACACAGAGATCGCCACAGCAGCACTGAAAATTCTGCTGCCATTACCAACATCGTATTTGTGTGCCTTTCCTACTCACAGGTAGATCCAGTCCAGATTGCCATTATCCAGGTTCCACAAGGATAGAACGAGCCAGTGGAAACTATCAGAGAATGGAAGTTCATGTCTACCTTTCTGTAGAAAACACCTCCTCACTTGGCACCACCAACCACCGAACTCACATTTACTTATTGCTTTTCTTCTGCTGCGCTGTCAAATAACCGCAGCTCCTACTGATTATTTTAGGATCCTGTGGAGTCTGAAAGCCTGTGGAGATATCAGGCTGTAACCTTGGTCTTCAGTTTGAGTAAAAAGGTTTTATTGAAGGTTCAAACTGTTTCATGGCTTGAGGTAGAACATAATTCAGGATAGATGTTTGGTGTGTAAGTAAAAACAAAGTGAAACAGTATTTGTGAATGTTTGTGGTTCACCAGTTTCTGTTAGTGCTCGTGCTTTCTGAGCAGAAGCTTCAGCCAGTTGTCTCTGCAGCTCATCTGCTCTGCTCCTGCTTTCATTCAGCTGGTCTTCATAAACCCTGCACATCTTCTCAGCTGCCCCCTGCACACACAAAGACTATTAATCAAAAGTAACTTTCTAATGGATCCTGAAACAAACGAATCTGAATCTGGATCCGTTTCTGTACTTGGATTTCCATCAGCTCGTATTTCTATAAACCTTCTTTGTGTTGGACCTTTTATTGGTATTAAAAAGATTAGAAGCATTTCTGGAGGTTTTTACAGAAGACTTCACTGAACTAGTTTTCCAAGCTTAGCAGAACCAAACCAAAGATATGGAGTTGTTCATGTTGTGGTTGCACCTTTGCTCGGTTGAGCTGCTCCACGTTAACAGACAGGTCGTCGGCCTCCAGGCGAATCTCGACCTTTTCCTTCTCCAGTTTCTGTTTGACTCGTTGCAGAGTGTCTATCTGCTCACTGAGCTCTGCCACCATGTCCGAGTGCTTCTTCCTCAGACTGGCAGCTATCGTCTCATGGTGAAGCCCTGCCTCCTCCAGCTCCCGCCGCATCTTTTGGACGTCCGCCTCCTGCTTCCTGTTTAAAACAAGGACTAAAGTTTGTGGAAACAATCCCAGCACCTCTCTGCAAACAGACACATGCAGCTTTAGATGAGCAGTTTTCCAATATTCCACGAATGTCGGGCATCTTTATTAAACTTGAAACTAGGTGTTCTGTTAACTATTTTATCTCTTTGATAAAAAACCTTCCATCTATGCTTTCATCGTTTATTTCTTATCTGAGACCGAAACACAGGAAAGTGCTTTAGCTGAGTTACCCAGGTCTCCATTTACCAGCTACCTCCTCAAACTCATCCAGGTAAATCTGAGCCATTCCCAAACCACTTGGGAGATGTAATCTCTCCAGTGAGCCCTAGTTCTGCTCTGATGGTCTACTCTGAGTTGTCTGAAGGACCCCCTTTGGAGCGTGTCCAGAAGGCAGCTGCTCAAACCATCTCAGACGGTCTTGTATCAGAGAAGAATCAATCTGAGCTCCACACCTAATCCCTGAGGGTACATCCAACCATCCTGCAGAGGAAGTTCATTTTAGCTCAGAGCTCACGATCATAGCTGAAGTCTGGACCATAAATTGACTTTGCTTTCAGCTCAGCTCTGTCTTCACCATGACCATCTGGTGCATCTCTGTCATCACCTCAGAGATTGCTTTAATTCACCTAACAATGCCCTGTTCTACGATCCATAGACTTACCCAGAACCCCTCTTCTCCAACCCAAACATGGCCGAACCATTTCCACAAAAGCAGCAATGAAATCCAAACCCTTCAGAACTAGACACCCTCATTCCCATGACTGGTCCTAGAACTTTGGAGCTGGTCCAGTGTTTTTTCCTGGCCATGAAACACATCTGTTACTTCTAAGCTTTTCTGGGTCCTTCAAGAAGCTTTCAGTTTGCCATTCAGATGACCAGCCGTTCTGTTGGGTTGATGAATTATGAAATGATACCTTAATGGAAAACTCAATGAGGTGAACCACCTGTAGAGTGCAATCTGAGCCAAAGAAGCTCCTCCTGCCTCCTCCAGCTTCTCTCCCAGCTCCTCCAGTTCCTTGGCGATGTCGTTCCTCTGACGTTCAACTTTGACACGGCACGCCCGCTCCGCCTCCAGTACCTCCTCCAGCTCCTCGATACGAGTCTGCAGGAACAGCCAAACCATCCTGAAGCTTCACAATTCAGAGCAGGTTCATCTCGACACGTTCAGTCCTCTGACCCACCTGAAGCTCTTTCATCTTCTTCTGAAGCTGAACACTCAAAGTCTTCTCGTCATCCAACTTTTCATGAAATTGACCCAACTCAAAATCTTTTCTTTGAAGGAGTGCAGGAGAAATCATAAACCTTAGTTTTTGACCACAGGTAAAAATGTCCAGTTTCTTTCAACATAATGATTACTGAACAGCCGGTCTTACTTCTTCAGTCTCTCCTCCAGCTCTTCCCTTTGGTTCTCCAAGTCCTTCACCAAGTCCATGGATAGCTTCAGATCCCCCTCGAGCTTCCTCTTAGTTCGCTCTAGGTCACCTCGAGCCCTCTTCTCCTGCTCTAATGAGGTTTCAACCTGCAAGAAGGACACAGCAGAACATTGGCCTGGTTTAGGAACAAAGTAGATGAACCACCAAGAGTTTGGATGAACAGCTGTCCTTTAAATCTAAGCTCTGAACTTTAATTTGTATCTGTGCTCCTAGATTACCCTGAATCTCTTCAGTTTTGTTGCTTTAATGTTGGAGTTTGAATTATGAGGCAGATCTTTTCTTACGTTATCCAATTGCTGCTCCAGCCGAGCTTTAACCTTTGCCAGCATGTTGACCTTGTCCTCCTGAGCTTGAAGATCGATCAGCACCTGCTGGTGAGCCTCCACCAGAGCAGCTTTCTCTCTGCTCAGGGAAGCGATGGATTCATCCAGAGAACTCATTTCATTGGTCAAGTTCTTCACCTGCACAGAAGAAAGGAGATGTTTCAGTCTGTGTGAAGGAAAGCAGCTGAAGAAGGCAGCTGTGTGGTGCCACACCTTGTTCTCAACACTGTGTCGCTCTTTCTCCACTTTTGCCAGCGTCATCTCCAGGTCGTCCAAGACTCTCTTCAGTGACAGCACTTCGTCCTCTAGCTGACGCTTCTTGGACATCAGGTTAGCACTCACCTCCTCTTCATCCTCCAAACGCTCCTTCATCTCCTTCAGCTTTGACTCCAGAGAGATTTTAGACTGGATTAGCTGATTACAGCGGTCCTCTGCGTCCATCAGGTTGTCCTGCTCCTGGATAATTAGGATAAAAAATATACTTAATACAGGAAAAACCCCTCCTGACCAGCAGATCTCCAGGCTTTCTGAAGAGTTTTTCTTTGGACTTTGGCTGCTTCTCTCAGTTTCAGTGCAGCTTCTAAATGTTTTCAGAGGAATAATTTTCATTATAAGGGTTCTTCTGAAAAGGTCCATATCTGTTTTATCAGTCCACAGAATATTTTGGGATTATCCAGATGTTTCTCGGTAAACACGGGTCTGGTTTTTGGTCAGCAGTGGTTTTGGCTTCATTGTTAACTCAAGAACAGTCCTGGGAAGGTTCTCCACTGTTCCATGTCCTCTCTATGTGTGGATAATAGTTCTCACTGTGGCTCTCTGGAGCTCCCAAAACCTTTAAAATAACCCTGTTAATCTTCTAGTTTCTCATCTGTACTTTTTTTTATATATATTTAAGCCTACTTCATGTTGTCAGACAGGTTCTATTTATTTGATATGTTTAGTCTACAGGTCTGGTAGTAATCAGGCCTTGTTGGTTTGGATCATTTTTACCCCTTAATAAATAAGATAATAAAAGAAATGTATTATTTATTCAGGTTATCTTTAAAAGAAAATACTAAAGATGTGCAAGGGCGCAAATACTTTTTCACTGCATACGTTCAGAGTTGATGAGGATTCAGTTTTTCTCTGTTTTTATGTGTCTAAAGATCATTTTCCTCTTCATCGCCTCAGCTTCTCCGTTCACAGCAGTTTCCATCAGGATCTTCAGAGTCTGCTACTCTTCTTCGTCTCAGTTTTATTCCTCGGGTTAAAAACCCGACAGATTGGATGAAAATGCTTCAGAATCACATTAGAGTCAAAAGTATTCAGTTTGTGTTTTTGGGTGATTTCTATAAATATTTGTTTCTGAACTGGATGTCCATATTTTATAATCCAGCTGTTTTTTTTTATTTTAATCTACAGTATTTCTTTCCTTTTTTGTCCACTTTGCTCATATTTTGGACATAATACTGGAATCATTCAGCTAACAGAACTGGACTGAAAATAAGTCCAAAGATCAATTAAAATCTGAAGAAAAATGTTAAACAAAGAACGTTGAAATCTGGCTTTGAGGTGGACCAAGACTTTCAGTTATTTTCTGCTCAGACATTAAACTAGTCTTACGTTTCTCAGAGACAAAAAGAGTTCCAGCTCTAAGTTTGGACTTTAATTTATCCAACAGATACAATAAGTTGGACAAAAAGAATTTTCTTATTGTTGGACAAAATGCCAAAAAGGTGCTTCTCTACTTAGCGGTTCAGGTTATTTGGTTCTGAAACCAGATACATTCTGTTTGACACCTGCTGAAATAAATGATGGCAGCACTAAGAATCCAGGGAATGAGAGCAGGATCTAATGAAGATCTGCTGTCCTCCACCCTGCACTTCTCAGGTCTGTGACCACTTCTCCTAGCAGCTCCAAGACAGCTGGTTGACTTTAACCCCCCCAGGCCACCGTGGTTGTTAGATGAGTCACAGAAACAAGAAGAAGTGGAGTCTAAGAACAAATAATGATTTTTAAGAACCAGAAAACTAAAGTTAAGATGAAGATAACAGCCGCAGCTACAGAGATGACCTCTGTGATGATTTCTATTTGATTATGTTTCTTACAGCTTGAAGCTGCAGAGCCTGATCTTTTTTCTCTTGGACCAGAACCACCTGCCGCTGCTCAGCCTCCAGCCGTTTTACCTCCGACCTGATGGAAAAAAGTCCAACCATCAGAGAACTTCCCCAAATGTCTCATCTTAGTGTGTAATGAATCATCAGACCTTTCAAATGCTTCCTTTAACTTGGCGAAGTCCTCCTTCAGAGCAGCCAGTTCCTTCTCCACCTGGGCACTCTTCAACAGTGGGCGGAGTTTATAGAACAACATCATCCACGGCCAGGTTCGGACCGAGAAGAAGGCCCTGAGGTTGAACTGGATCACCATTGAGGCATCTCTGACAAGAAGAATGGAAACTATCAACAGTTTTTACAGCCTTAGAAACCCGAACATCCTGATGATATCTGTGTGTCCTTCTCCTTGAAATCCGATCCAGGCTTTACAAGAACTGGCTGAAACAGCAAAAACGTGGATGTTTACACATAAATGTTTAATTTGAAACATGGAGTTCGTCTGCCACGTAGCTACAGGAAGCAGGACATTAGGTTCCTAAACATTCCATATTGACCTTTTCAGCCTCAGCTCCTGAAGTTCCAGCCTCATCAACTTCCCTCTGCATTTGGCCTGAACCGTGGTGATGATGTGGGACAGACGGCTGTCCCTCATGTCCTCCAACAGTCCCAACAAGCCAGCCTTAAAGAAAACCTGAAGAAGAGTGGGGCAGACAAAGAAGAGGCGGGGTCACTAAATCATTTGTTTCCATCAAACTGGGATCTGGGTTAGTTTGTTGTACCTTTGTGTGTCCGAACTTGTACTGGGAGTGATCTATGTCCAGAGATCCCATCAGCTTCTCTGCAGCCTTCCTACTGTCCATGTACGAGTCCTCTGGGATCGCACACGGGTTCAGGATGCGATAACTGACAGGAAAATCCGGTGCAAGAAGATGCCTTTAATAAACAGGAAAAAAACCCAACGAAGACCTGACAGAACCAGAGAGTTCCACCATCCTTGATTTTGCCATCATCTCAAGTTTCCAGCCAATAAATCATGGATTAAACCAAAGACCTGTTAAAAACCATATCTTTGTGGCAGGTGCCGGTAACAAAGAACCCAAAGATCAAATTTAAAGCTGGATCTTTTATCATTTGTCTGTTATGTGTCAACATAGCACCATTAAAAACAATCTTCCTAAAGCCTGAAGAGCTACTGATCACAACCACTTTAACAGATGTCAGGTAGGTCCACAGTTAAGAAAGTGTAAAAATATGACAAGGGAATCCAAGTTTTAACTCGGTGTTTCTGTATTGGGTTTTGGGACTTACCGCTGTTTAAAGTCGGCATAAACGATTCGGTTTGGAAAACCCTTCCTGCAAATCCTGATCCCCTCCAGGACCCCGTTACACCTCAGCTGATGGAGGACCAGGAAGGGATCCATCACACCTGGGAAACACATACTGGGTCGACTTAGCAGTAATTAATACATTATCCCAGAACGCTTGTCTAAGTGATTCAACAGATGTTCAGCCAGATAATGCTTCATTCCCAGAATGATGAGGGTCCTCAGATCCAGTGTTGACCAGAATTAACCAGAATCATTTCAGTAACTGGTGATACAACAGAGAATCCTGATTCATTTACCTGGACTCTTGCTCTCGTTTGGGATTATGCAGCGAACAAAGTGAGGCTGAGTGCTGCGGAGGTTGGCCATCAGCTTGTTCAGGTTTTCCTGATATTAATCAAACAAAAGGAAACTTTATAGCAGTTTGTGGTGGTTCTATTACAACAAGTCAGAGTCCTGATGTGAAGTTGTAGCATTTTGAGCCTCATTGTGTCTCACAAAACCAGTATGACCAGTCCTGCTTCATGGTCTTCTTTAAAAAAAACACATTTTAGGACTAAGCTGCCGCTGCTGTCCCCAAACAACCACCACCCGTCCCCCATGCTCCACCCATGAACCTGATTCGGTACCACCACAATAATAAACCGCAACATCGTCTCCAATGAGGTTTTGAGCATGCTAAGAACGGTAGGGAAGATCTCCAGCTTTATGACACCTGGTGGAAAGCTAAGAGGACCTAACAAGACCTTGTGAAGACCATCCATGTCCTTGGTCATTTTTTACACCAAGGCTACAGCCACATTGGGTCCACACTGGGTCCACAGAACCCCAAGTGAGTGCTTTTTATGCCAGAGCTTCCCACTATGGCTGCTCTGAGATCAACCCAAAAGGATCTCATGAGGGAGCTGAAAATAATAACTGATGCTCTCCACTCCAGGAACTCCCATACTGCTCACAGAAATCTGTAGGATTCATTCTGACTCCACCTGTTGACGTATGTTCACAGGGTGATCAACCAGGTTTCATTCATGTGTGGATGGATGGACCGATGGATGGATGGATGGATGGATGGATGGATGGATGGATGGATGGATGGGTGGGTGGATGGATGGACCAATGGATGGATGGGTGGGTGGATGGATGGATGGATGGATGGATGGATGGATGGACCGATGGATGGATGGATGGATGGATGGACCGATGGATGGATGGATGGATGGATGGATGGATGGATGGATGGATGGACCGATGGATGGATGGATGGATGGATGGATGGATGGATGGATGGATGGATGGATGGGTGGGTGGATGGATGGACCAATGGATGGATGGGTGGGTGGATGGATGGATGGATGGATGGATGGATGGACCGATGGATGGATGGATGGATGGATGGACCGATGGATGGATGGATGGATGGATGGATGGATGGACCGATGGATGGATGGATGGATGGATGGATGGATGGATGGACCGATGGATGGATGGGTGGGTGGATGGATGGGTGGATGGACCGATGGATGGATGGATGGATGGATGGATGGACCGATGGATGGATGGATGGATGGATGGACGGATGGACCGATGGATGGATGGGTGGGTGGATGGATGGACCGATGGATGGATGGGTGGGTGGATGGATGGACCGATGGATGGATGGACGGATGGATGGATGGATGGGTGGGTGGATGGATGGACCGATGGATGGATGGGTGGATGGATGGATGGATGGATGGACCGATGGATGGATGGGTGGGTGGATGGATGGGTGGATGGACCGATGGATGGATGGATGGATGGACCGATGGATGGATGGATGGATGGATGGATGGATGGACCGATGGATGGATGGGTGGGTGGATGGATGGACCGATGGATGGATATACTGATGATGTCACGTCTCATAACGCATTGGGGAAGCACCTTCATCCAGTGAGAAGGAACCATTATTGAGACTCAGATCCTTCAGAATTCATGTTGTCTTTTAAACGGTTCTGGTGAGCTTCAGTTAATATCAGGCTCCTCTGAAACAATGAATGGCAGATCTGTAAATTATCTGGTGATTTTGTCAGAAAAGTAAAACCATCTTATTCCTGGCAGAGAAACAATGACCAGCAGCCATCTTGTGGATGTGAACCAAATCAGATGAGATGCAACATGGGCCAAATTTTAATGTTGTTTTATACGAATGAATAATGCCATTAAGCTTTTTCTCTCTTCAAACAACAGCAATAATCAGGTATAGTCTTCTCACATCTGTCTGAGTCACCTTGTGCAGCTGTGAAGCTGTCTGGAAGGATGCAGCTTTCCTCTTCCTCTGTTTGGTTTCGCCCTTCTGGTCACCAGCTCCTGGTCACCAGGAGAATTGACCACAGTCTTATTTATAGTTGCTGCATGTTACTGGTTGTTTGTGAGCTGGTAAATTACCATCAGAGACTCCAGGGTACCTGTCTCAGAGCAGATGTAGTTCTCAAAAATCCCAGCCATCAGTTTGTTGGAGGATTTCTGGAAGAGAGCGACCACCGTCTCATTGAGAGGATCTCTGTTCTTGTCCAGCCAGCCTGTGATGTTGTAGGGAACCTACGTTCCACACAGCAGAGTTTATGTTAGGAGATCCATCCATCCATCCATCCAAAACTGCTGTATTCTGAACAAAGATCCAACCGTAAACCTTATAATAGGACACCCAGTTCTAGCTCTGAAGTGACACCAACTGGGAAAGAACGGTACCAGGTACTCACCACTCCAGCGTAGTGGACCACCTCAAAGTGGGTCTCATATTTCCGCTTTTTGTCGGGCCGTGGGCGCAGGAAGTTGGGTGATTTCCCCAGATGGTAGTCATACAGTTTGGTTTTTAAGCTGTGGTCCGTGGCCTTGGGGAACATGCATTCCTCCTCCATGATGGACAGAATTCCCATTGGCTTCACACACAAACAAAACTAGTTGACTGTGTTGGCATGGAGACTGTATTTGACATTTATCCTCCATGTAACAACCAGACTCACCCTCTCAATGAGGTCAATGCAGGCCTGCAGGTCCAGACCGAAGTCTATGAAGGTCCACTCTATCCCTTCGGTCTTGTACTCCTCCTGCTCCAGGATGAACATGTGATGGTTGAAATACTGCTGCAGCTTCTCGTTGGTGAAGTTGATACACAACTGTTCAAAGCTGTTGAGCTGTGGGAAAACGTACACGTGATATTTGCAGATGTTTCTGAAGAGCAGCTTTGAAGCCAGGAGTGAAAACATGATGAACTGTTCAGATATTTAATGGAGCTTCAGAAAAATAAAATAATATTTTTTACTGACAAAGATTCCTACAACTCAGAGCTTTGAAGGGTGGTCCTCAAACTCAGTAATCTCCAGTACCTCTACCTGCCATGGGATATGTCATGCTTTTTCTTTGAAGGTAGGAAAATAGGAAAATAAGTTTCACAAACCTGTGAAACTTAGCAGAGATGATAAAGAACCAGTAAAGGACAGGACAGGAGGTCCTGGTGTCAGAGGAACTATTGAAATGTAAGAACCAGCATCTGCCCAACATTTAGAAGAGAAGGTAAGCCTAAAAACCATCAGGAGGAATCCAACAGGAGGTTAAGCTGTTTGTCTTTAGTGAACAGTGTGTTCATACATCAGTCAGAACTTCTCACAGTGTCAGGAGCAGAATAAAAACCATCTTCTTTATGATCTGTCAGCTCTTTTGGTGAAGACCAGGTTAGAGTGTTTGGTAAAACTTCAGTTTCTTTTAATCAAACTAAATCTGCTGATCATGCTTTGATTTTCTACATGGAGGCTTTGCACCCTGAAAATATGGGCTCCTCGAAATGTTCCTCGATGCCATCTAGAATCAAAGGTTCATGATGGTCTTGTTTTTTTCTTTACCTCAAAGATTTCGAATCCAGCAATGTCGAGGACTCCGATGAAGTACTGACGAGGAAGAGCGGTGTACAAAGACGAGTTGATCCGACCCACCAACCAGTTGAACATACGGTCGTAGGTGGCTTTGGCCAGAGCTGCCACTGTGTAGTTCACCTGCAGTTGGACACAAACAACGACCCGTCATTTTAAATCCAGTTCTTAATAAATCTGTGACGGATCACCTGGTTACCTGCTCTACTGTCTGCCCTTTTACTATGAACTCATTTCCAACTTTGACTCTGGGGTTCAGGAGTCCTTTCAGCAGCTCAGAGGAGCTGATGCCCATCAGGTATGCTGCCTTGTCGGCACCTGAAGATAGACCCATAAAAAAACACAAACTAAATGTTTCTGGACATCATTCTGGGAAAAAGATGTTGAGCTTTGAGGAGAGATTCAGTTCTGTCTACGCTTATTTTTGGGTCTCCAACACATAGATGTCATGATGGAGATCTGAACAAACTGGACATCAGCCACTAAACCACCAGGAGGGTAAACAGGGTTTTCCTGTTTATTTTAAACATCTGTGTTCAAATTTCACTTCTTCTTCTGTGTCTTTCTCTACACTGGAGGACTTTGCTGGCAGCAGAGTCCAGAGTAACTTAGGACTCATTTTCAGTTCATTTCCAGACCGTTTTAGCCAATCAGCTCTGACCTATTAATCACCCAGGCTTCAACATGCTCTAAAACCCAACAGAAGAACCAGTGATTCAAATAAAAACCGGTGTTAAAAAGAATCTTTACCTGCAGTTTTGTCACAAAGACACAATTTGTTCATATTTCTTTGGCTAATTTGATATAAAATCCCAAAGTTAATGCAACTGACAGAAAATAGGATTTCAGCTCCAACAAGATAATTCCCACAGAGCTGTTAGCTGAAAACCTGACATGATACAGAAAATCAGCTGATGGTTGCTCCATCTCTCAGGCCTTATCTGTAATATCCTTAAAATAAACCAGATTTAGCCCTAAATTAGCACACATCTTACATCCGGTTAACGAGAAAATAAACCTGTCCTACTTTCTGTTCCTTCAGCTTCGGCCTGCTCTTCTCTCTGTTTCTTCTTGAACTTCATGTTCCCAAAGTGCATGATGGCTCCAACGATTTTATAGCAGCCGTACTTTTCCTCTGGAGGAAACCCCAGCGTGTCCATGGCTTGCTGCCCACAAACAGACAGGAATCACAGTTTTTTCCCAGTCAGAATGCAGAGAGGAGACATGTTTGGATCAGG